>NW_026848138.1:0-142501 GCF_030411735.1 Phialemonium atrogriseum
TATTATCTTTTAATACATTTCTTTAAATTTCTTCTTGACTTTATTTTAACTATTAAATATACACTTAACATAATACTATACTAACACTACATGTTGCATAAACCTTTACTTAAAATATATACTTTACTTTATTACTTTCTTGCAACTTTTATTTCCCTGCAAACCTATCTTTTAACCACCTTAAATATACCAACACACAACACCATTGCTTTGCCTCTAACCCTGCCTATTTAATCCTCTTCCCAAACCACTCCCACCACTGCCCTATCTCCTGCCTATCTGCCCTATCCCTCTCTATCAACTCCTGCACTACTTGCCCTGCCTCTTCCTTATGCCGCGCTGCCAATTCCACAAACATCTGCACTATCACCTTACTATATTAACATTTAACCCCCCTAACCTCCCTAAACCGCCCCCTGTCCCTATCAATCGCCTCCCACCAATTGCATATCGCCTACAGCACTTTGCAATATAAACACCCTGAAAACTTCTTATACTGCTGCTTTGTAACTATCTCCCTAACCACCTGCTGCACCCTATCCTCTATATCCTCCCACTCTTTGCTGCCTCGCATCTAACACTCCTCTGCACTATAATACTGCCCTTCCTCTCCCACCACCTGACACAATATGCAACAACCTACCCAACTCTCCAACTGCTGCCAAAATGCCTCTACCTCCTTATACTCTCCCATTGCCTCTCTCTCTACCTGTCGCCTCTCTTGCTCTGCCATGCATTGCGCCTGCAAAAACTCCTCTATCCTCTCACCTAACCACCTCTCTACCTCTGCCGCTGTCTTTCCCAACACCAACCCCAACCTCTCCTTGCACTCGCACTTGCATTCACACACGTCGCACCCTTTCTTGCCTTCCTTGCAACACACATAGCCTTCCTGCCCATCCATCACCTAGTCTAATACCACCTGCCAGCACTATAACCCTTCTATAAACTCCTCTATTGCTGCCTTCTACACTAACCTATCCTTGCCTTCTTCTCTTTGCTTTACCTAACTGCCTATCCCCTCTCCTTGCTACCCCTAACCACTGCTACTCTTGCAAACCATTACTACCTTGCTTGCTTCCCTGTCTTACCTTACCTACCCACTCTCCTATACATAATCCTGTAACTAACGCAGCACCTTTGCATATACTACCATCTGCATGTCTGCAACGTCAATGCCTATCCCTAACGCATTTGTTGTCACAATCACTCAACTACCCTCAACCTACTCTCTTAACTGCCATGTCTTGCCCTTTATTGTATCCACCTTGCTGTAAAACACTAGACACAACAACAACTTGCTTAACCATTCTACTCGCTTAACCTCTCTGCCATATACAATCACCTTCCCACTCCTATACTTCTCCAACCCTCCCTATACAACCTAGCACACCTCCTTATCTTCCACCTCCGCTGTCAAAACTCTCTTTACCTAGTAACCTACATTCTTCCTTGTCGTTGCTAACCTAAACAAACAAACCTGCCACCTGTCTACTCTCATCCTTGCAAAAAACTCCCCTACATCCGCTAGCGCCAATATCGCTGTCAAAAACACCACCTGCACCCCTATCTCCCACAACACCTTGCCTAACTTGCCTAACTGCAGCTAGAATATCCTATCGCTGTCTAACACCATATAACACTTGTCTACGAAAACCTAGTCTAACTGCCTCTACGCCTGCAACTAGTTGACAAATAACTGGAAACCCTTTGTCATTGCCAACTCTAGCGTCACAAACACAATCAATGCTGCTTAGTTTGCCTCCTAGCTTTGCCAAACATGTGAATCGATCTTGCATGACTTGCACTGCCTATGCAAATCCTCTTGCAATGCTACTAACAGCACTACCACAATTGTCACTCCTTCTAGCAAACAAAACGCTAGCAACATAAACAACATGCTCTTACCTTCCCCTATCCCTACCACCTGCACAATCAGACTCTCTCCTCAGATAATTGCCTAGATTACCCTCTTCTGCATGCTGCAGAACTATGCCTCCTTCTCTATCATAACCTTTAACTAACCCTCTATGTCTACCTGCTGCAACTACGTAAACTGCTAGAACCATGCCTCCTCTTGCATGCTGTCAAACATGTCTAGCTTCTGTTTCCCCCCTAACCCCAACCCTGCAACCCTATCCTCTACGCCAAACCTGAAAAATCGATGCCACTTCTAGCTAATTGCCTAGAACCAATCCTGCTATGCAACTGTCTCAAACGCCCCTTGCTGCAACTCCTGCGCATATATTATCCTTGCCACATGCATGCTATGTCTAGCCTGCAAATCTCAAATGCTGTCTAACATGCTCTTGTCATCCTTGTCAAACTTGCCATTCTTGCCTACATCCTTTCCAAACGCCTTGTTCAAATATTAGTTTAAAATCGCAATTGCAATATGCCTTTACATGCTTATGCCAACCTGCGCCTTTAGATACTGCCTACTATGCTGCTGCATAATCTGCTGCATCTAGTCTAGTATCTACTTCTGCTTCTAGATTCACGCTGCCTATGTAACCTTATCCTTTGCCTTTTCCTTGTCTCTAACCTTGCCTTCTTCTGCTCTAACTTTTGCCTCCTCAACAGCCTTATCCTTGCGCTTTACAATCTTGTCTGCCTACAAAAACACACTTGGCTTGTCCACCTCTTTAACTATCTTTTGCACCTGCTGCCAAAACAGCAACACTAACTACAAATACTACACTAACAACTTGCCTACCTTGCGCAGCAAGTACTAGTGTATAACCTTAACCTTGCCTATGCTGCGGTAATTTTTGTAATATGACACCACAAAACTTGCCATGCCTTAGTCTATCAATATGTTGCGCACCTTGCTATATGCTATATTGCAGTGCTGTATCTCTATAATCTCCCACAACCATGCTAGCATCTTCTTCAACATATGCATCAATTGCAATAACCTTTCTCAAAACCACTCCACTGCTAACCTATACTTGCGCACTGCCTTAGCCTAGTATAGCATCTTGTCGCTGCCTTTTGCTGCCATCCACTTCTTTTGCTTGTCTGCCTGCTGCGAAATCTACCACACCACCTAACCTTAACCCTTTGCCAACCACTTGTTGCAATTGTCTTGCAAAAATAAATATCTAACCTAGTCCTTGCTATAGTTATCCTCTATCTGCCTTTACTTAATTGCTAGCACTAACCTAAAATCATTGCCTTCTATCATCAATAGCTTGCCTAATTTAGCCTTCACCTTTCTAACCATCTTATGCAACATATCTGCCAAATCGTTTGTCTCAATCTTTATCTGCTAGTATATAATCCAATCCTTAACCCAATCAACTGTCTCTGCTACTAGCATTGTAAACTAGACTTGCATCCTATACATGCGCAAATCAAATATCCAATCTATTAGGCCTAGCTTAGACTTGTCTAACATAACTGTCATAAACTGCTTAACCTTTAGCTAGGTAATTTTAAACAACCTAGTTGCTGCCTCTTGCACCTCCTCTACACTTATTGTCTTCTCTAACGCCACCACCTTATCCTGCTACTTAACTACTAACTAATACATAATCAACATCTGCATTACCTTAATAACTGCCAAATACTTTGGCATGTAATCTTCTAGCCTATACCAACCATTATCATTGCACAATCTTAACACTACCAATCTGCTAATCAATGCGTTTTTGTATAGCATGTGCTTGTATTGATAGTCAAAAAATGCAACTGTCGCATCTAAACACAACTAGTCTGCCTAATCCTTACGCCCTTGCCACTCTACCTTATCTAACAGCATTATGCCTTTTACCTGCATATGCTTTTCTACTGCCTTGCAAAACTTGTCAAACAAATTACCCTGCTTTTTAGTAAATGCATATAGCAGCCAATTCCTATCATCCTATTCCTATATCTGCTGCATATAATACAACAACTTGCAGTACACCTCCTTGTAATCTGCCTACATATCCTCCTCTATCTACCTGTCAAACAGCTTCTTTTGCTTGACATATACCTCCTTTTTGTTAATCTTGAACAACATTGCATGCCTATGCTGCTTTACTACTGCCCCCCTTGCCTACTCTATCACCTGCTCTATGCTTTCCTATATCTACTGCAACACCACCTTGTCCTTGCCAATCGGCTTAACCATGCTGCGCAACTAGGCTAGGTCTAAACCCTTCAAATGCGTTAGCCAACTAACACAGTCTAACCACCTGTTTGGCTTAGCCTTCTTGTTGCCTGCCTCAATCAACTGCCTCTTTGACTTAAACTGCGCTGTCTAGGTTGCATAGATTCATGTCAGCCGCTCCTCTAATGTCTTTGCACCTACCTCTGCTACCATTGCTAGCTTGCTGCCTTGGCTAACCTCAAACCACCCACTTGCCACATGCGACTGGAAAAACCGCTAGCAACGCACGCCTGTCATCTACAGCACTGCCTGCTCCTGTTTCGCCCTCTTTACCACGTTGCTGCCTCTAACCCATCCACTTTTCCATCCATGCTTTTTCCCACAATAATCTCTTATCTACCATTTGCCCTGCGTAACAAACCTACACTTATCGCATTGCAACCTGTCAGACTTAGGCAGCGCAATAAACAAGATTGGGTCAACTGTTAGTGGCAGGAACCAAAATGTCTGCAACTTATCCTGGTTCTGCACAATACCCTCCAATCTCTCCACTACCTTCACAACTTCCGCTTGCTGCCTTGCATTCATATAATCATGCTTTCTGCGCAAATAGGTCCTAGCCTCACCTGCACAACATCCAACCTTGCATTTCATGCAAATAACAAACAAGTATTTAGGCAAGCAGTCAAATAGCTCTATAATTTCTTGCTAACCCAACAATATCTCAATGCTTTAAACTATTCTACTCAACCTTGAAATCTCAACCCCTTTTTACTTTTTTGTTTACTCTTATCATGCTACCCTTGCACCAAATAGCTGCTCTGACTAGTCGTTAGTCTTCAACCCTAGTCTATCGCAATCTTACTCCAACCTATCCTAACCCTAACGCTTACAATTCTAACATAGCTCTACCTCTTTGCACTTACTGCTTGGGAAACTAAAAGTTCCATAGCTAGATTCTTCTCAATTTGCTAATTAAAAGCATACTACTTTTGTTTATTTTAGCCAAGAAAAAGTCTTTGGCAGCTACTCTCCTTTTCTCTACAGCAGCTACCTCCTGTCTTCAATTGTAGGTCTGCAATTTATATAGCGTTTTCTTTGGATAGCTACTACACAGCTCAGCCGTATTTGGAGGTAGTGTATGCTATATATTAAACTCTTGCTAGCTTAAGTCCTAGCACAAATCTTACTTATATGCATACCTTTGCTGCCAACTCTCTTTTTGCCTATGCATATGCCACTTGACATAGCATACCAAACACTTTGCCCTAGCCACTGCATCTAGCCACTTATACATTGCTATAAGACTGCCACTCTCTTTGCGCTAGTACTGCTTTAGCTAGTTCTTGCCCTTGCTGTCTTTGATACATGTATTGCTGCCTAGCCTTTCTCTACTACCATTACCCTCCTTTGCATAACAGTTACACTGCTTGCCTCTAATCTCCTTGCACCTATAGCTATCTCTATCTATAAATGCCTCAAGAATCGCTTGCTAGCAGCTTTTGCTTGCTACAAATAGCTTTGCTGCCTCTCAATTCATGTAACCAATGTTATTGCCAAACTTGTTATGCTAGTTTTGCCGCCTATCTGTCATAATCACTAAGTCTACAACCTTGCCTTTGCGCTGCCTGCCTTAGCCTATCTGCTATACAAAGTCGACTAGCTTATACAGTTGCTGCATGTGTATTACTCTAACAATGCCTGCAATGTCAATGCCTATGCCTAAGCTACTTATTGCTACAATCTACTGCTTATTGCCTTGCCTATCAATCTAACACCTTAGCGCTGCCTTTTTAGCATCTTCTATTATGCTGCTGTGATAAACGCTACATCTAGCTTACTTACCTAGCGCCTTGCACTTTGCAATCAACTAGCAGTAGACAACACTCTTTTGCATTCTAACTATACACTCTTCTATCTCCTACATTACAGCTATAACCTTATCTTGCATAGCTATATTGCCTAGCTTAACTATGTTGACTTAATACTAGATATTAAGCTTTACAGCAGTTGCCTGCAGCATTGCTATGTCCTTGCATAACATATACCTGCAAAACTATACCTCTATTTTAACTAGCAGCATTGCTATTAGCATTACTATTAGATAGCCAAACTAGTGCAGTTCCTTTAGCTTGCCTAGCTATGCTTAGTAGCTTACGTTAGTGACAATTGTATAACACTTGTTAAAAAAGATGCGCTGTAGCTAACTTCTAACCTAGATGCTCTTGGCGTAAGCGATAAACTCTTTGCTAATAGCAATGTCAGCACTTACAATCACTAGCTATGCATCTTGCTGCTATTCCTTGCAGTTGTCATGCCTAGACAGCTGCTACTATAAGCAGTCTATGCCTATGCTGCATGCCTAGCTAACTAAGTCTTTTATTAGCATGCTAAATAGCACTACTATAATGCTTGTCGACTCAAAAAGCATACTTTTGTCCTCTACAAGCAATAGCAAAAGAAAGAATATGCTTTTACTGCTACCTGTCAAAAGCATTAGTATAAGCAAATTGCTATGCATTTTATTGTCTTGCAGTGCTATAATCATCTCTATCTCTTTGCGCTGCTGCTTTAACTTTCACTACGCAGCTAGCCTAAATAGTTTCCACAACCTAGCATCTATATCAACTACCTACCTTAACCAATTCTCCTAACCTAAGTTAGTAACATTATGCATATCTGCTAAGCTAACAAGCTGACATACCTTCTCATAGCCTATCTATTGTCTTCTAGCGCATGTATGCTTTAGCGCTAGCTTTAACACTATACTACCACTAGCACAATGCTTTCTGCTAAACTTGCTATTGCTGCAGCTTAAAAACTTGTGCTACAGCTAGCTAATCTTTTGATAGTTTTGCAACATCTTTAGCTATAGCCAATCTAAAAACTGCAGCAAGAGAGTATAGTAATGCTATGCTACCTAACTGCTATGCATTAACTGCAAGTCTTAAACATAATCAACCTGCAGCTGCTAACGCATCTCTCTTGTCTGCAGATTGATCTACTTGTTATACTTATCTACGTCAACCCCATCTATCTTAGCCTGTTAGATTACCAGCCTCTTAATCTGCCAGCTTAACTTGATTGCTATATGCTAGTAGCTTGCTACTATAAGCTTAATGCTAAGCTATGCGCTTGTAAGCAAGTCTAGCTGCTAGCTTAAGTTATCTGTCTGCTATAGCCCTTTTGTCGTGTCTTTAAAAAGCTATAGCTTTAACATGTCTAACGCTTTACAGATGCCTAATAGCTAGTGCAGCACCTTTTTAAATAGCAGTAGCTATGCAACAAATGCAACCATTATCTTACTTATGTCTTGCAGCAGCTATCGTGCCATCTTGCAGCTATGCCTTTGCTTGTCGCAGTCTATAATCAGCACCATCTGCTTGTCAAACACAAACACATTGCGCAGCAGCTCCTCTGTGTCGCAGTGCTTTAGCATTGCCATCTCTAGCCTGTACCCTAGCTGCCTGCCTTAGATATATAAGCCTACAAACAGCATGCCTTGGAAATGCTTAAGCTGCAGCAAAAACTCTTTTATAGCCTGCTGCTAACACTTATACAATACTCACCTACCCTCTACCTCAACCAGCTGCCAAAGCTGCAACCTAACTAGCTATATCATCCTGCCTGCCTCTAGCTACAGCTACAAATTCTTTCCATTCATTGCAAACAACTAGCCTAGCCTTTTATAGATCAAGCTATTAGCAATGTCATGCAGCTTAATTATCTCTTGCACCTAAGCCTACTGCCTGCCTAGCAGCCTGTCTAGCCACTGCTTTGCCTTGTCTACAGCCTGCTGCGCTGCCTTTTAAAAATCAGCCACCTAGATACACAAGCCTTCAAAGTTAACTGTCTTCTTATCATCCTCCTACGCTAGCTGCAGCAGTCTATACTCCTGCATCCTATGCCTATGCCTATACAACATCTACTCAATAATTATATTAATAACTACATATAACTTATTGACAAGCTACTGCTAGTAACCTTTGTAAAAGTTGTCAATTGCCTTAGCAGCTACATTATCTTCTGTGTCGCTACAGCTATACTCAAACTTTAACCTTAAGCTGTCACTAAAGCCTAGATTATCTATATGTCTATGCAAACCTTCCTAGTCATATGCTGCAAATAAGTATTCTAGCATTAACACTTAATTGCACCACAAAAAACTAGCCAAGTTACATATAAATAAGTATGCTAGCTTCTACTTCTACACTATCATGTCAATTGCTAGTACTAACGTAAAGTAAAGCAGCAGACTTATGTATGCCTACTTGCTTAACCTTTGCTTGATCAAGCAGATGCAAAAGTCAAATATAGCCTTGTCAAGCACTGCTAGCGCCTCTTTGTTGCTATCTTGCGCTTTGTCAAGCCTCTGCACTGTTATATATAGCGCTTGCTACTGTTTGTTATTAAACAACACCCTATGCTCTTGCTATGCCTGCAAGCAGCCTAGCGCAAACACTTGCACATAGTAGCATAAGTATTGCTAATACTGCCTGCAGTAAAACTCCCAAGTCTTGTCTTTGTCTTTTATCCAAAACAGGTTGCTTACTAGCTTTGTTAGATTTATGCTTGCCAGCTACTTTAGCAACTGTGACAGCATACAGTTAATCCTTTCAGCGCACTGTCTTAGTTCCTATTCAAAGCTATCGACTAGTATGCAAAGTTGCTGATTTTCCTCTACCTTTTTGCAATTGCGCTCCTTTTTCTCAAACGCTGCTGTTATTAGAGCTAACCTAGCTGCCTAGATTGCTGCCTAGTCGCGCTGCCTTAAGTGCTTTGTCTACTTTATATATGCAACCTATAGCAACGTTACGTCTAGTCTGCTAGGCTCTTCTACCTTCCTACGCCACTTGTCTGCCTCTTTCTGCAAACACTCTTTGCACACCTACACTGCAGCTAGCAGCGCCTTACATCCTCTATCGTCAATACTATCCTTATTGTTACTGCTGTGCCTAGCCACAACCTAGTACTACACATGCCTCTGTTAGCCAAATGACTATAGCAAGACAACTGTCTAGCCTAGCCCTTTTGCTAGCATGTAACTCTCAACTGTCTAATACGTTATCGCGTTCTTCTTATTGACTGTCAAGTGCTAGCAGCTTATGCAACTGTAGCCTTTCAAACGTAGCAAGTCTTTAATTAGCATGCTACTATCATGCGGCAGCTTTATAGTTGCTGGATTGCTTAGATGCGTTGTTAATGATGCAAAAGACAATACTGCTTGTAGCTTTTTGCCTTTTAGCTTGTGCTGGTTGCAGAAGTGCGACTTTATACTATTGCTTAGCTTGATGCCTGCATTGCAAATTAAGCAAAGTAGCATATTGCATAGCTTATATAGTTAGACAGTCTTTTCAAGCTAAAAAGTCTCGCAAGTCAATGCTATTTTGACCTGCTATCTACTATCTTTTGCTTATATAGCAATAGTTGCCTCTTTTTGTTTTAATTGTCAACCCTTGCTATCCTAATCTAACCCTATATCCTTCAAACCCTTGTTGAGAAAAATTTCGCCTAATCTTACTAGTTGTTTGACGTGAAGGTTGTTTAGCATGAATAGCCTGTGCATAGCTCTCTTTTCTATAGAGACCTGCGGTTGTTTAAGCTAAACAACCTGTGTAATAATGTTTAAGCCTTCACGCGCAAGGCTTGGGAAAGCCTGGTAGCTGAGGTGGCTTGGTCTGCTATATAAAGTGGCTTTGAGTGATTAGCGCAAGCGTGGCTTTCAATTGGAAGGCCTTGTAATTAGTATAGTCCTACTCTGCGGGGTAGGAAGGCCTAGCTAGCCTTGTCAACAGTCTTACAGGGTCCTTGCGGAGGGCTTGCGTAGGGACTGCTGGGTAGCCTTGAGTTAAAGACTGCAATAGACTTGCCTAAAGGTTTACAAGGGCAGGCTTTAATATACGTTCTAGCCAAAAGGCTACTCAAGACAGTTTCTTACCTGATTTACTAGCAATACTGTCGTGACTGCTTTCTCTCTCAAAACCTGTGCTAATTAGCTACCTTGTATAAGTTAGTTAGACTAATCACCCCTATGCCTTTGTCCTGCTGCTAACCTAGGTTTTGCAACCTGTTACACATCTACACTACCTTAATAACTGCCAAATACTTTAGCATGTAATCCTCTAGCCTATACTAACTGTTATTATCGCGCAATTCTAACACTGCCAAACTGCTAATTAACATGCTTTTGTATAGCATGTCTTTGTATTGGTAGTTGAAAAACGCAACTATTGCATCCAAATACAACTAGTTTGCCTAGTCTGCCTAGTCCTTATGCTTCTACCACTCTACCTTATCTAACAGCATTATGCCTTCTACTTGCATATGCTTTTTTACTACTTTGCAAAACTTGTCAAACAAATTACCCTACTTCTTGGTAAATATATATAGCAGCTAGTCTTTATTATCTTATTCCTATATCTGCTGCATATAATATAACAACTTGCAATACACTTTTTTGTAATCTGCTTATATATCCTCTTTTATTTACCTGTCAAATAGCTTTTTCTGCTTGATATAAACCTTTTTTTTGTTAATTTTAAACAACATTGCATACCTGCGCTGCTTTACTACCACTCCTTTTGCCTACTTTATCACTTGCTTTATGCTTTCCTACATCTACTGCAATACTATCTTATCCTTGCCAATTAGCTTAACTATGCTATGCAACTAGGCTAGGTCTAAACGCTTCAAATGCATTAGCTAACTAATGCAGTCTAACTACTTATTTAGCTTAGCCTTCTTGTCGCTTGCTTTAATCAACTGCCTTTTTGACTTAAATTGCGCTATCTAGGTTGCATAGATTTATATTAGCTGCTTTTTTAATATCTCTACACCTACCTTTGCTACTATTGCTAGCTTGCTACTCTAGCTAACCTTAAACTACCTACTTGCCACGCGCAACTAGAAAAACTGCTAGCAATGCATGCCTATTATCTACAGCACTGCCTACTTCTATTTCGCCTTTTTTACCACATTGCTGCCTCTAACCTATCTACTCTTCTATCTATGCTTTTTCCTACAATAATCTCTCATTTACCATTTGCCTTGCGTAACAAACCTATACTTATTGCATTGCAACTTGTTAGACTTAGGCAGTGCAATGAATAAGATTAGGTCAACTGTTAGTAGCAGGAATTAAAATGTCTGCAACTTATCCTAGTTTTGCACAATACCTTCCAATCTCTCTATTGCCTTTACAACTTTTGCTTGCTGCCTTGCATTTATATAATTATGCTTTTTATGCAAATAGGTTCTAGCCTTACCTGCACAACATTTAACCTTGCATTTTGTGCAAATAACAAACAGGTATTTAGGCAAGCAGTTAAATAGCTTTATAATTTCTTGCTAACCCAACAATATCTTAATGCTTTAAACTATTCTACTTAACCTTAAGATCTCAACCCTTTTCTACTTTTTTGTTTACTCTTATCATGCTACCCTTGCACTAAATAGCTGCTCTGACTAGTCATTAGTCTTCAACCCTAGTCTATCGCAATCTTGCTCTAACCTATCCTAACCCTAACGCTTACAATTCTAACATAGCTCTACCTCTTTGCACCTGCTGCTTGAGAAACTAAAAGTTCCATAGCTAGATTCTTCTCAATTTGCTAATTAAAAGCATACTACTTTTGTTTATTTTAGCCAAGAAAAAGTCTTTAGCAGCTACTCTCCTTTTCTCTACAGCAGCTACCCCCTGTCTTCAATTATAAGTCTGCAATTTGTATAGCGTTTTCTTTAGATAGCTACTACACAGCTCAGCCATATTTAAAGGTAGGTGATTTTGAATAACCTAGTTGCTACCTTCTATGCTTTCTTTGCACTTATTGTCTTCTTTAACGCCACTATCTTGTTTTGCTGCTTAACTACTAACTAATACATAACTAACATCTACGCTACCTTAATAACTACCAAATACTTTAGCATGTAATCCTTTAGCCTATACTAACCATTATTATTGCGCAATTCTAACACTGCTAACCTACTAATCAATGCGTTTTTATATAGCATATGCTTGTATTAATAGTTGAAAAATGCAACTGTTACATCCAAACACAACTAGTCTGCCTAGTCTTTACGCCTCTACTACTCTACCTTATCTAATAGCATTATGCCTTCTACCTGCATATGCTTTTCTACTGCCTTGCAAAACTTGTCAAACAAATTACCTTGCTTCTTGGTAAATGCATATAGCAGCTAGTCTCTATTATCCTATTCCTATATCTGCTGCATATAATATAACAACTTGCAGTACACTTCTTTGTAATCTGCCTACATATTCTCTTCTATCTACCTATCAAATAGCTTTTTTTGCTTGACATGTACTTTCTTTTTGTTAATCTTAAACAACATTGCATGCCTGCACTGCTTTACTACTGCCTTTCTTGCTTGCTCTATCACCTGCTCTATGCTTTCCCACATCTGCTACAACATTACCTTGTCCTTGCCAATTGGCTTAACTATGCTGTGCAATTAGGCTAGGTCTAAACCTTTCAAATGCATTGGCTAACTAATGCAGTCTAACTATCTATTTAGCTTGGCCTTTTTGTTGCCTGCCTTAATTAACTGCCTCTTTGACTTAAATTGCGCTGTCTAGGTTGCATAGATTTGTGTCAGCCGCTTTTCCAATGTCTCTGCATCTACCTTTGCTACCATTGCTAGCTTGCTGCCTTGGCTAACCTTAAACTACTTGCTTGCTATACGTGACTGGAAAAACTGCTAGCAATGCATGCTTATTATCTACAGCATTGCCTACTTCTATTTTGCCTTTTTTACCATATTGCTGCCTTTGACTTATCTGCTTTTCCATTTATGCTTTTTCCTACAATAATCTCTCATTTACTATTTGCCTTGCGTAATAAACCTGCACTTGTTGCATTGCAACCTGTTAGACTTAGGCAGCGCAATAAATAGGATTGGGTTAACTATTGGTAGCAAGAATTGAAATGTCTGCAACTTATCCTAGTTTTGCATAATACTCTCTAATCTCTCTACTGCCTTTACGACTTCTGCTTGCTGCCTTGCATTTATATAATTATGCTTTTTGCGCAAATAGGTTCTAGCCTTACCTGCACAACATCTAACTTTGCATTTTGTGCAAATAACAAATAAGTATTTAGGCAAGCAGTTAAATAGCTTTATGATTTCTTGCTAACCTAACGATATCTTAATGCTTTAAACTATTCTACTTAACCTTGGAATCTTAACCCCTTTCTACTTTTTTGTTTACTTCTATTATGCTACCTTTGCATCAAATGGCTGCTTTGACTAGTTGTTAGTCTTTAACTCTAGTCTGTCGCAATCTTGCTTTAACCTATCTTAACTCTAACGCTTACAATTCTAATATAGCTCTACCTCTTTGCACCTGCTACTTAGGAAACTAAAAGTTCTATAGCTAGATTCTTCTCAATTTGCTGATTAAAAGCATACTACTTTTGTTTATTTTGGCTAAGAAAAAGTCTTTGGCAGCTACTTTCCTTTTCTCTATAGCGGCTACCCCCTGTCTTCAATTATGGGTCTGCAATTTGTATAGCGTTTTCTTTGGATAGCTACTACACAGCTTAGCTGTATTTAGAGGTAGGCAGTGCAATAAATAGAATTAGGTTAACTATTAATAGCAAGAACTAAAATATCTGCAATTTATTCTAGTTTTGCATAATACTTTCTAATCTCTTTACTGCCTTTACAACTTTTACTTACTGCCTTGCATTTATATAATTATACTTTCTATGCAAATAAGTCTTAGCCTTACTTACATAACATTTAACCTTGCATTTTATGCAAATAACAAATAGGTATTTAGGTAAGCAGTTAAATAGCTTTATAATTTCTTGCTAACCTAACAATATCTTAATGCTTTAAACTATTCTACTTAACCTTAAAATCTCAACCTCTTTTTACTTTTTTGTTTACTCTTATTATGCTACCTTTGCATTAAATAGCTGCTTTAACTAGTCATTAGTCTTTAACCCTAGTCTATTGCAATCTTGCTCTAACTTATCTTAACCTTAATACTTACAATTCTAACATAGCTTTACCTTTTTGCACTTGCTATTTAGGAAACTAAAAGTTCTATAGCTAGATTTTTCTCAATTTGCTAATTAAAAGCATACTACTTTTGTTTATTTTGGCTAAGAAAAAGTCTTTGGCAGCTACTCTCCTTTTCTTTACAGCAGCTACCTCCTATCTTCAATTATAGGTTTGCAATTTGTATAGCGTTTTCTTTAGATAGCTACTATACAGCTTAGCTATATTTAAAGGTAAGCATAAGCCTTAATAGCAATAGCTACGTGATTAGCTAGCAGGCAAATAGAATTATGCTTTTTCCTTACCTCTAGCGCATATAACTAGTTAGATAACCCTAATTAGCCTTGTTATATCTTGCAGTAATGCCTAAATCTAGTTGTGTAAGTAAGGTAGGAAAATACTAGCAGTGTAATTAATTAAATTAAAAGCGTAAGGAAGGAATAAAATGCAGTAAATCAAATATTATTGCATAAAAAGCTTGGAAATAACTAAGGTGTAAAGAGTGCTGCTTGTAAATCCATATAAGTCTGCATAATTGATTATAATCTTACAATTTGAAGCTTTAATCACGCTTTTATATAAAAGCGTAGAAAATCTAGTCTAAAGCTAACTTATCCTAGCCTAAAGCAGCCTATGCCTTTTCCATTCACCACGTCAATACTACTACTAGCATAATGCTTTTTGCTAAACTTGCTATTGCTATAGCTTAAAAACTTATGCTATAGCTAGCTAATCTCTTAATAGTTTTGCAACATCTTTAGCTATAGCTAATTTAGAAACTGCAGCAAGATAGCATAGTAATGCTATGCTATTTAACTGCTATGCATTAACTGCAAGTTTTAAACATAATTAACTTGCAGCTGCTAATGCATTTCTCTTATTTGTAGATTAATCTACTTGTTATACTTATCTATATTAACTTTATCTATTTTAGCTTGTCAAATCACTAGCTTTTTAATCTGCTAGCTTAACTTAATTGCTATATGCTAATAGCTTGCTATTATAAGCTTAATGCTAAGCTATGCGTTTGTAAGCAAGTTTAGCTGCTAGCTTAAGTTATTTATCTGCTATAGCTTTTTTGTTATGTCTTTGAAAAGCTATAGCTTTAACATATCTAACGCTTTATATATGCTTAATAGCTAGTGCAGCATTTTTTTAAATAGTTGGCGCGTTAGCAAAAGGCTACTTTAATAGCAATCTAGTGATATTGTATAAAGTAAAAGTAGTGATTATATTTGGTAGTTTCTATGCAAAGAGCGCATAGGCTTTGACTAACCTATGCTAGCGCATAGGCTAAGTTATAGGCTACTAGAGCTACTTTAAGCTTTGCCTTCACTGTCTATTTATAGCTAGTAAAAACCATCCTTTCTACCCTACCAAGCCTTACGCATTAATATGCTAGGCTTGAAAAAGAATCTACTTGCCTTTAGGTATTACATAGCAATACTGCTATTAGTAAAGGCTTAATTAGCCTAACTAGTCAAGCTACTACTACTAAAAAATCTAGAGATTATCTAATTGTACAAATATTATAAATCTAGACGCTTTTAAACGATTCAAAAGGCTAGATTCTACAGTGCCAAAATTGTCAATTTCTTAAAATCAATTCTAATACAATAGATTAACCTTTTTTCAATCTCAAAACTAACAAGACATATAATTAGCTTAAATAAGTCACATGCTAATGTTAAATTAACTGCCAATGTCTTTGTAAGTTAGGCTTGTCGTGTATAATAGCCTAATTGCTATATATGCAGCTTAGTAGCTAGCTTTGCTAGTCTTTTGGTTGGCTTAGTAGCTAGCTTTGTAGCTTTAAAGGCTTTAGCTTTCTAGCCTTTGGTTTTCTTAGTAAAAAGCTTGCCTGCCTTAGCCTTATATTTGTCAATAAGGCATTGTAAGTAGTTTAGATCTGCTACCTTTTTCCACTTGTTATACTTGTAGCCTCAACCCTTCTATTTGATTAGGTATTAAGTTATAGCCACGCAGCTATGGCTAATCTTAACCTCTTGCTTCTTAACTAGCTGCTCTATCTTGTATACTATGTTAGGGCTGTCAAGGTTGCTATTAGACTTGTCAAGGCTAATGTTAATTAGGCTTGGCAAAGGCTAAACCTAGCTATACAAATTCTTGTCATTGCTAGTATTTAAAACCAAGTACTATACTAAGATAACTAGGTAGATATTCTAATTGTTAGAGAGGTTTAATTTGTAAGCTAGCTTGCTAACTTTCTCGAGAATTGTAAAGAGTCTAGCATACTGCTAAAACTACTTGCAAAAGGGTTAACCAAAAAGGTAGTAGCTATAGTAAAGTCAAAGAAAAACCTTGTTATTAACATTGAATTTGACTAGGCAGTGCTTTTAGTTATACTAACGCTTTGCCTATACAGCTGCAAAGGTTATTGCTAGCTTAGCGTCTTTCTAGATAGCTAATTAGACAAAGCAAATAAGGTTAAGCTAGGCTAGAAGGTTACTTACACTAGCGATTACTTTGGCAAGGCTTGAAAGTTTAAAGCTAAAAAGAACTTTATTAGGTAATGCTACTATTTCTTTGTTGTAAGCGTTATTAAGGTTTTACTATAGTGTAAGAATAAGGTTAACCTAGTTGTTTTTAAGGTTGGTAAAGCAGTATAGCGCGTTGGCAAAGAGCTACTTCAATAGCAATCTTGTAATATTATACAAAGTAAAAGTAGTAATCATATTCGATAGTTTCTACGCAGAGAGCGCATAGGCTTTGACTAACCCACGCTAGCGCACAAGCCAAGTCACAAGCCACCAAAGCCACTTCAAGCCCCACCCTCACTATCTATTTACAGCCAGTAGAAACCATCCTTTCTACCCTACCAAGCCTTACACATCAATATGCCAAGCTTGAAAAAGGATCCACCTACTCTCAAGTGTCACATAGCAATGCTGCCATTAGTAAAAGCCTAATTAGCCTAACTAGTCAAGCCACTACCACCAAAAAATCCAGAGATTATCTAATCATACAAATATTGTAAATCCAGACACCTTTAAACAGTTCACAAGGCTAGATTCTACAGCGCCAAAATTGTCAATTTTCCAAGATTAATTCCAATACAACAGATTAATCTTCTTCCAATCTCAAAACCAACAAGACATGTAATTAGCTTAAATAAGTCACATGCCAACGTTAAATTAACTGCCAACATCTTTGTAAGTCAAGCCTATCGCATGCAACAGCCTAATCGCTATACATGCAGCTTAGTAGCCAGCTTTGCCAATCCTTTAGTTAGCTTAGTAGCTAGCTTTGTAGCCTTAGAGGCTTTAGCCTTTTAGCCTTTAGTCTTCTTAGCAAGAAGCTTGCCTGCCCTAGCCTTATACTTATCAATAAGGCATTGTAAGTGGTTTAAATCTGCCACCTTTTTCCACTCATTATACTCATAGCCTTAACTCTTTCACTTAATCAAGTATTAAGTTATAGCTACGCAGCTACAGCTAATCTTAACCTCTTGCTTCCCAACTAGCTACTCTACCTTATATACCATGTCAAGGTTGTCAAAGTTACTGTCAAACTTATCAAAGCCAACATCAATCAGGCCTAGCAAAGGCTAAACCTAGCTATAGAGATTCTTGTTATCGCTAGTATCTAAGACCAAGTGCTATACTAAAATAACTAGGTAGATATTTCAATTGTCAAGGAAGTCCAATTTGTAAGCCAGCTTGCCAACCTTCTCAAGAATTGTAAAAGGTTTTGCACATTGCTAAAACCACTTGCAAAAAAGTCAACCAAAAAGGTAGTAGCTATAGTAAAGTTAGAGGAAAACCTTGTCATTGACATTGAATTTGACTAGGCAGTGCTTCTAGTTATACCAATGCTTTGCCTATATAGCTGCAAAGGTTATTGCTAGCTTAGCGTCTTTCTAGATAGCTAATTAGACAAAGCAAATAAGGTCAAGCTAGGCTAGAGAGTTACCCACACCAGCAATCACCTTAGCAAGGCTTAAAAGCTTAAAGCTAAAGAGAATTTTATTAGAAAATGCCGCCATTCCTTTATTATACACATTGTTAAAATTCCACTAAAGCGCAAGAATAATGTCAACCCAGTCGTCTTTAAGATTAGTAAAGCAGTAGAATCAAATAGCCACTTCCATAGTCTAATTCTTGCACTTTGACAAGCTATTAGCCTATAAGTAGTATGCTATTGTTATTATCAACTTAGTGTTAAACCTAGCCTATAGCCCTTTTCAAAATTTCGACTAGAATTTAAAGTCTCAATTAGAGATAATTCTGCGCAAGATAAGCTAGTCTAAAAGTAGTAAAGTCTAAGTAAATACCAATCCCTAGTCTTCTGCCATATAAGTTGCATAGCTTAGAATTAGTAGAGACCTTTTAGTAAACTTATTAGTAGTTGTAAGCAAGGCATTGTAAGTCTTATAACCTAGAATCTACTAGGAAGTACTAGCTGAAAAGACCTCTAGTAAACCTACAATAAAGTCAATCGCTACCACTTGCATAAGAGCTAGTTAGGTCTAAATTAGCTAGTAATTACCAGGCAGTTTGCTATTGTCAGTATAGTTAACCTTGCAAGCAAGGCAGTTGGTAATATACTAGTCAACCTCTTAGCGCTTCTAGTGCATCTAGTACTAATCTAGCTCCTATAGCATACATTTATAGCTAAAGTAATGCTTCTTATCATAAGCAAAAGCTAGGAATTTGTAGTATAACAATTATAGTATACAAAGCTGTCAAGAACCATTATGCATTGTATAGTATAAAAGACTATTAATTAGCTTAAATGCAAAGGCTGCCTTAGCTAGAAAAGCATTCTTAACAACCTTATTATCACTACGCAAATCCTTAAAGATATTTGCATAGCTTAAGTCTGCAATATAACTAGTATAGAAGCATTCCTTCAATTCAAGACCTATCAAGGCTTTAAAGGCAAGCTACACATTATCAAACCATGCAGTATATCAACTATTGTTAGGCAAGACGTTATCAAAAGTCAGTATAGCTATAAGTTTAAGCTTTGCAGCTAAATCAATTATCTTTAGTCAAAACAACACGTTAGAGACTACATTAAGTTTGCTAGCAATATAGTAAACCTGCAAAGAGTACTGCAATAGGTAAATCAAAGCAGTAACTAGTTATCAATTAGCTTAATTAGTAAACAAGGTATTAAGAGTAGTCTGCTTTACAATCCCTTTAGTAGCCAAGTAATCAGTTAGTACAATTACTAGCTTCTCTAACAATTAAATCATCATCTTAATCTTCTACATAGCATAGACTAGGCAGCTAACTTTCAATTCAAAAAGTCTATAGCATTGCTTAGCGCTAGAAAAGGTTTAGCTAATAAACATTACAGGCTAAACCACTGCTAAAAGTATCTTGTAACCAAGCTTCTAGTCATAACCATCTTTAAGGTAAAAGACTATAACACCAAAGCCATTTTCTAGTAAGCTATCAAGCTATATAAACAGTAGCTTCTAAGGATTAAAATAGACCAAAACAGTATTCTTAGTAAAAGCTTCTTGCAAGGCATTAAATGCAAGAATCTCAGTCTCTATAGGCTTATAGTATATCTTCTAACAATAGGCTTTTTAATAGTTAATCGCGCTAGGTTCCAGCTTTTCATCTTTGCAACCCTTAGCTAGTAAAGCCTTCTTTTGCTGCTATAGCAATTTAGCAAGCTAAGCATAGTAAAGAATTAAGTAACAAAGAAAGCCAATAGCATTAATATATCATTTAAGGCTAGCAAGCTAGGCTAGAAAGGCAATATTTCCAATAGCTTCTAGGCACTCCTAAGTCATAGATAGTCTAAATCTATCAATGCAAAAGCCAAGAAACTTGACAAAAGAGTAGCCTAGGTAAGACTTCTTCAAGGCAATCGAAATATTATATTCAATAAAGAAGTCAAATACACACATTAGGTGCTTTAGATACTCTTTCTTAGTCTTAAAGTATATAACAATATTGTCAATAAAAGCATAGCAATAATTTTTAAAAGGCTTTAAAAGTCAGTCTATAAAGCACTAGACATAAGCTAGCAAATTCCAAAAGCCTATCAATGCAACCTTTAACTATTCTAGCCTTTGATAGGTAATTAGAGTAAATCAGTCCTAAAATCCAAAGTCTACTAGGAATTGGTAGAAAAAAAAGGTTGCGTTAATAATAGTAATATACCATTTGCTGCAAATTAAAGCTATTACATCTTGTTGCAGCAGCAAAAGGTAGTAGTTAAAGACTGCTACGCAGTTAATTAGTTATAGATTAACCACTACGCAGCTTTTCTTGACTCTATAAGCCTTATGCCAAACTACAAAGACTAGTATTGCAAAAGGCATAGGTTTATCAACCTGCTCTATACAATCCTTCTCATATAAGGCATCAAAGGTCTAATCAACTACCTCTCAGTCCTTGATTCCAAGAAGGTATAGCTTAGAAGCAATCTTCTCATTCTGCTAGCTATTAACCAGTAAAATCTTAAGAAGTTAGTTGTCAAAAACTCTAATTAAACTATTGTCAGTCCAAATTTATTAGAAATGCTTAACTAGCCAGGCTAATTTGTAAGCTAGTTATTTGTTAGTAGCATATATATGTATGCCTTCCTTAGTAACTTGCTTAGGTAGGTTAGTCAAGGTCTTAATTTCTAGTAAGCTAGAAGTCAAAGTAACAATTAGCTTTTCTACTAGTAGACCTTTTAAAGCTATATCCTCCTAAGCCAAGCCTTTTAGTAAAGCTGCCAGTATAGCTAGATTCTGCATAATCGCAAATACCATGTTAGAGAGAGCTAGCAAAGCCTTATCACTTTTCTATGCAACCTTAGCAAGTCGCAAGTGCAGCAGTTCTAGCAAGCCTAAAGCAACTGCCTTAGTAGCGTTAGTCAAGTCAAACTCTATGCCAACTGCATTAAAAGAAGCAGCAGTTAGGCTAAAGGTTTAGATTAAAAGCAAAGCTAGCAGTCTAAGTATAGCAGCATATGCTAAGAAATCAACAGACTAATCAGTTAGGCTAGTTAGTCCTACACTTAAAGCTACAGCTATTATAGCCAAGGCAGTAGCTATAGCAAGTGCTTAAAGACTAGTACTTAACAATAGAATAGCTAGAAAGGCTAAGTCTTTAGTTTCTATAATTCTTCTAATTTAGGCATTTTTTGAAATCTTTAGCAATGCGTTAGTTAGATTAACCAAAGGCATACACTTGCAAGTCTTTAAGTTAACTAGCATATTGACTATAGCTAGGTAAGTTGCATTGAAAGTGTAAAACTAGTTGCTAGGCAAGGGCTTTTAGTTAACAGCTACCTAAGCAGTCTAACTAGGTTAAATTACAACTGCCTATCAATTAGTCACCTTTTAAGTAACTAGGTTGCCTTTCTTAATCACTGCAATAGGCATGCCAAAGCTATTATAAAAGGCAAATCAAAGCTTATCTTTAGTAAACAGCACGTTAGTGCTATAAGGTTTTAGAAAGCCTACCTTTAACAAGGCTTAAGGCTTTAGGTCTTAGCAAAGCCATGCCTAGGCAGTAAATTTGGCAATTCCAAAGTTGCTATTACAGACTATACTAAAGGTATAGAAGGAAAAGGTAGCCTACTGCATTAGCTTAATAAACCTGCCAATACTATTTACAATGCTTTTGCAGTCTTCAACCTTTAGATTAGAAAAGCTCTAGGCCTATTCCTTGTCAACTAATAGGTTACTGCATTTAGTGTTAGCGCAGATACTAACTATATCACTAGCTTAAGCAGCTTTCTTAGACAGTGCCACCTATAGCTATAAGTAAGTATACCCTTCAAAAAAGTCAATCAACAGCTTAGCCAAGCTAGTAGCTATAATTACATCTCCAAGATACACTGTTAAGTTAGTCTTAACTGCTAGCTTGGGTAAATCGGCAAGTGCAGCTAGCTAAGCTAGTTGACAGCTTATCTGCAAATGCTAGAAAAAGTTATTCTAGCTACCAAAAGTAGTCTTGCAAATGCTACAGGTCTAGCATTCCTTAACCTAGGCTACAGCAACATAGCTAGAGTTGTCACAAGAGTTAATAGATTGCCAAGACTAGTCTAATCAGAAAGAGGCTACCAACTTATTGTCAAAAGACTCCTAGGCTAGGTTAGCCTTGTCATGCTAGTCAAAGCATCTGCAAGTATCTCAATTATCGCAGTTGCTACGCAAATCACGCTAATCACAGCTGCAGTCTTTATCCTAGATGTCACTATTGCAAGGTTAGTTGCAAGGCTAAGCATAGTCCTTGTTGCAGTCTTGATTGCAGTTGTAGGAATTCAAATTGCCTTTCCAATTGTCTTTTCAGTTAGTACAATAGTTGTCACACTAATTGCTACGCTAGTCATCACGCTAGTCATTACGCTAGTCATTGCGTTAGTTGTTACAGCAGTTGTCACATAGGTAGTTAGACTAACACTAGAAGAACTTATTATACTAAATATTAGCTTCAATCTGCAAAAGTAGAATCTTCTTCTTAATATCCTGCAAGAAGGTTAGATAGTCAATACTCTCTTCAAGAGAGTCAATCAGGTTCCAAATAGCTTAATCAAATCCTTCCTATATAGCAGTAAAAAGGTTATTATCTGCCTGCCTTTCAACAGCCTTAGCAAGGCAGTGCTAGCATTGTATATATTAGCATAGGCTGCTATAATCTTTAAAGAATTCGCATAGCAAGAAAGACGCAGCCTTAAGCTTCTAAAGGCTTGTCATTTAGTCAAGCTTAAAGTGCTTCTACAAGTCTGCAATAAATCAACCCAGATTGCTTTTAAAAGCATTGCAGTTAGCTAGCATAAGCTTGTCAGTATACTACAACAAAGCTAGGCTATAAAGTAGCATTAAGATTAAGCTTGTAAAAGCTGCTTTGTCCTCTGCCTCCTAAAGAACTTCCAGTTAGTTAGAGAAGGCAAAAACGTTAGTGTAAACATTTAACTTGCCTTTAATAATTATCCTATCCTTGTTAAAATCCTTTGCGTCAAGGTTAAATACCCTAACATTGTCTTTCTTTAAGCAATAGCCAAAGTAGTTGTTAAAAGTGCTAGCTAAAGTAGTAAATCACTCCTATTGCTAAAAGGCTAGGCTACCCTAGTTGTAAAAGGCTAGACTTCCTTAAGTATAAGCTAGAGTGCTGCAAAGGTTTAACTAGTCGTTAAATTAAGTCTGCTAAAAGCCACTATGCTAATCAAGGTAAGATTAGCCAAGGCAAGGCTAAGTAGTCAACTAGCGTTAAGCCTAGTTAGCTATATCAAGGCATTCCTTAAAGCAATCTATACGCTTAGAGAAAGCGTTAATATAGGCATTAGACTTCTTAGCCTAAGTTACTAGGAAATCTAGCTTCTTTATAATCAAGTCATTGCAGTTGGAAGTTAAAAGCCTAAGTCTTTCTTTCTCATTGTCAGAAAGGCAAAAGAAGTCAAACTTGCACCTCAACTTATACTTTCAGAAATTGTCATATAGGTTATTCCATATAAAGTTGCCTGCTCTAAAAGATTCCAAAAGTTAAGTCTTCTAACCTATCATAGTTTTGTCAACGTTATTTAAAGCCTCAAAGCTTAGAAAGGTGTCCCAAAGCTTAGGATACACTCTAGAGATATCAATACCTAGGTTAAATAGCCTCTCATTGTAGTAGCCTTTCTAAATCTTTGCAATCTCTTTGTCAAATTGGTTGATAACTTCAAATACCTAGAAGTTTAAGGTGTAGTATTAATCGCTCAATTTGCATAACTAGTTGCAGTCTTAGTGACAAAATTAGGCTGCAATGTAGATAGCTAAAAGCTAGTCATTAGTAGGCTTATTGCATAGGTTGTTAGCAGTGTCATAGTCATTGACTAGTGCACTACCATTGTTAAAGTTCTTATTCCTATAGTTAGAGTAGTACTAATCAGCGTCTAGTCAATTATCAAAAGAGTCGCTAGCAAGGCTAAAAGGGTTTCCAAGTTGATAGCGAAAAGGACTACCCAAGTAGGCAAGGGTAGCAAAGTCTGCTATCAACAGTCCTGCTTGCATAGGCAAGTGTCTAGGAACCAATTAGGCCATAGTAATCAGTTAGATCAGCAGGTTCAGCATTAAAAGTAACAGCAATGTAAAAGGCAAAACAATGTAAAAGCAGTGTAATGCAATGCAAAGAGTCAAGAAAGAAAGAATCTTCTTTGCAAGTAAGTCAGCAAAGAAGGCAGAAAAGCAGTAAATACGCAAGAGACTTGCTAGTAAATACGCAAGAGGCTTAGGTATTCAAAGGTTAGTGAATACTCAAGCAAGTAATCAAACGTTAGTAGGAAAAGGCCTAAATACTTGACAGGTTAAGCCTAAATACTTGACAGGTTTGGTTAAAGCAGGCAAGTAAACAGTGCTTTACATATAGATTAGTCTAATCAATGCGTCAAAGGCTTGCGCATAGCTAACACTATTCGCAAGCTCTTAGAGTGATTTTGGTATCGCTAGAATCAGCGAAAATTGAGGTTTTGGTAGGTTTGGTTTGTATTATAACTCCAACAAGTATATCCATGCTACCAATTTATAGCGCATTGGCAAGAGGCTACTTCAATAGCAATCTTATAATATTGTACAAAGTAAAAGTAGTGATCATATTCGGTGGTTTCTACGCAGAGAGCGCATAGGCTTTGACTAACCCGCGCTAGCGCACAAGCCAAGTCACAGGCCACCAGAGCCACTTCAAGCCCCACCCTCACTGTCTATTTACAGCTAGTAAAAACCATCCTTTCTACCCCACCAAGCCTCACGCATCACAGTAAAATCAAATAGCTACTTCTATTGTCTAATTCTTGCGCTTTAATAAGCTATTAGCTTGTAAGTAGTATGCTATTGTCATTATTAGCTTAGTATTAAATCTAGCCTACAGCTTTTTCTAGAATTTCAACTAGAATTTAAAGTCTTAATTAGAGATAATTCTATGCAGAATAGGCTAGTCTAAGAGTAGTAAAGTCTAGGCAAATACCAAACCTTAGTCTTCTACTATATAAGTTGTATGTCTTAGAATTAAAAAAAATCTCTTGGTAAACTTATTAATAGTTATAAGCAAGGCGTTGTAGGTTTTGTAATCTAAAATCTGCTAGGAGATGCTAGTTGATAAAACTTCTAGTAAGCTTACGATAAAGTCAATTGCTACTACTTGCATAAAGGCTAGTTAGGTCTAAATTGGCTGGTAATTACTAGGCAGTTTGCTATTGTTAGTATAGTTAACTTTGCAAGCAAGGTAGTTAGTAATATACTAGTCAATCTCTTAGCGCTTTTAGTATATCTAGTACTAATCTAGCTTTTATAGCATATGCTTGTAGCTAAAGTAATGCTTTTTATTGTAAGTAGAGGCTAGGAATTTGTAGTATAACAATTGCAGTATATAGAGCTGTTAGGAACTATTATGCATTGTATAGTATAAGAGACTATTGATTAGCTTAAACGCAAAGGCTGCCTTAGCTAGAGAAGCATTTTTAACAACTTTATTATCACTATGCAAATCTTTAAGGATATTTGCATAGCTTAAGTTTGCGATATAACTAGTATAAAAGCATTTCTTTAATTTAAGACCTATTAGAGCTTTAGAGGCAAGCTATGCGTTATTAGACTGCGCAATATACTAACTATTATTAGGCAAGACGTTGTCAAGGGTTAGTATAGCTGTAGATTTAAGCTTTGCAGCTAAATCGATTATCTTTAGTTAAAACAATGTGTTAAGAATTACGTTAAGTTTGCTAGCAATATAGTAGACTTGCAAAAGGTATTGCAATAGGTAAATCAAGGCAGTAACTAGTTGTTAATTAGCTTAATTAGTAGACAAGGTATTAAAAGTAGTTTGCTTTACAATTCTTTTAATAGCTAAGTAATTAGTTAGTACAATTACTAGCTTTTCTAATAATTAAATCATTGTCTTAATCTTTTGCATAGCATAGACTAGGCAGCTAACTTTTAATTTGGAAAGTCTATAGCATTGCTTAGCGCTAGAAAAAGTCTAGCTAATAAATATTACAGGCTAAACTACTACTAAGGGTATCTTGTGACTAGGCTTTTAGTTATAACTGTCTTTGAGGTAAAAGACTATAATGCTAAAGCTATTTTCTAGTAAGCTGTTAAGCTATATAAACAGTAGCTTTTAAAGATTAAAATAGACTAAAATGATGTTTTTGGTAAAGGCTTTTTGCAAGGCATTAAATGCAAAGATCTTAGTCTCTATAGGCTTATAGTATGTTTTGGAACAGTAAGCTTTTTGACAGTTAATTGCGCTAGGTTTTAGCTTTTTATCTTTGCAACCTTTAGCTAGTAAAGCCTTTTTTTGCTGCTGTAGCAGTTTGGCAAGCTAAGCATAGTAAGAGATTAAGTGACAAAAAAAGCTAGTAGCACTAATATACTATTTAAAGCTAGCAAGCTAGGCTAGAAAGGCAATATTTCTAATAGCTTCTAGGTACTCTTAAGTTATAGATAGTTTAAATCTATCAATGCAAAAGCTAAAAAGCTTGACAAAAGAGTAGCCTAAGTAAGACTTTTTTAAGGCAATTAAAATATTGTATTTGATAAAGAGGTTAAATATGCATGTTAAATGCTTTAGATGCTTTTCCTTAGTTTTAAAGTATATAACAATATTGTTAATAAAAGCATAGCAGTAATTTTTAAAAGGCTTTAAAAGTTAGTCTATAAAGCGCTAGACATAGGCTAGCAAATTCCAAAAGCCTATCAATGCAACCTTTGACTATTTTAGCCTTTAATAGGTAATTAAGGTAAATTAGTCTTAAAATCTAGAGTCTACTAGGAATTGGTAGAAAAAAAAGGTTGTGTTAATAATAGTAATATACTATTTGCTGCAAATTAAGGCTATTATATCTTATTGCAGCAGCAAAAGATAGTAGTTAAAGACTGCTATATAGTTAATTAGTTATAGATTAACTACTATGCAGCTTTTCTTGACTTTATAAGCCTTACGCTAGACTATAAAGACTAGTATTGCAAAAGGTATAAGTCTATTGACTTGCTTTATACAGTTCTTTTTGTATAAGGTGTTAAAGGTCTAATCAACTACCTCTTAGTCTTTGATTCCAAAAAGGTATAGCCTAGAAGCAATCTTTTTATTCTGCTAGCTGTTAACTAGTAAAATCTTAAGAAGTTGGTTGTTAGAGACTTTAATTAGACTATTGTTAGTCTAAATTTGTTAGAAATGCTTGACTAGCTAGGCTAATTTGTAAGCTAGTTGTTTGTTAGCAATATATATATATATGCCTTCTTTAGTAACTTGCTTAGATAGGTTAGTTAGAGTTTTAATTCCTAGTAAGCTAGAGGTTAAGGTAACAATTAGCTTTTCTACTAGTAGACCTTTCAAGGCTGCATCTTCTTAGGCTAGGCTTTTTAGTAAAGCTGCTAGCATAGCTAGGTTTTACGTAATTGCAAATACTGCATTAGAGAAAGCTAGCAAAGCCTTATTACTCTTCTACGCAACCTTAGCAAGTTGTAGGTGTAGCAGTTCTAGCAAGCTTAAGGCAACTGCCTTAGTAGCATTAGTTAGGTTAAACTTTACGCTAACTATGTTAAAAGAAGCAGCAGTTAGGCTAAAGGTTTAGATTAAAAGCAAGGCTAGCAGTCTAAGTGCAGCAGTGTATGCTAAAGAATTGACAGACTAATTAGTTAGGCTAGTTAGTTTTATACTTAAGGCTGCAGCTATTATAGCTAAGGCAGTAGCTATGGCAAGCACTTAGAGACTAGTGCTTAACAATAGAATAGCTAGGAAGGCTAAGTCTTTAGTCTTTGCAATCCTTTTAATTTAGGCATTTTTTGAGATTTTTAGCAGTGTGTTGGTTAGATTAACTAAAGGTATATACTTGCAGGTCTTTAAGTTAACTAGCATGTTGACTATAGCTAGGTAAGTTGCATTGAAAATGTAAAACTAGTTGCTAGGTAAAAGCTTTTAGTTAACAGCTACCTAGGCAGTTTAACTAGGTTAAATTACAACTGCCTATTAATTAGTTACCTTTTAGATAACTAAGTTGCCTTTTTTAATTATTGCAATAGGCATGCCAAAGCTATCATAAGAGGCAAATTAAAGCTTATCCTTAGTAAACAACATGTTAGCACTGTAAGGCTTTAAAAAGCTTACTTCTAACAAGGCTTAAGGCTTTAGGTCTTGGCAAAGCTATGCCTAGGCAATGAATTTGGCAATTCTAAGGTTGCTATTGCAGACTATACTAAAGGCATAGAAGGAAAAGGTAGCCTATTGCGTTAGCTTAATAGACCTGCCAATACTATCTATAGCGCTTTTGCAGTCTTTAACCTTTAGATTAAAAAAGCTTTAAGCTTATTCCTTATCAACCAATAGGTTACTGCATCTAGTATTAGCATAAATACTAACTATATCACTAGCTTAGGCAGCTTCTTTAAATAGTGCCACTTATAGCTATAGGTAAGTATATTCTTTAAAAGAGTCAATTGATAGCTTAGCTAGGCTAGTAGCTATAATTACATCTCTAAGATACACTGTTAAGTTAGTCTTGACTGCTAGCTTGGGTAGATTAGTAGGTGCAGCTAGCTAAGCTAGTTGATAGCTTGTCTGCAAGTGCTAGAAAAGGTTATTGCAGCTACTAAAAGTAGTCTTGCAAATGCTACAAGTCTAGCATTCCTTGACTTAAGCTATAACCCTAACCTTAAGAGTTGTCGCAAGAGTCAACAGATTGCTAAGACTAGTCTTATTAAGAGAAAGCTACTAACTTATTGTTAAAAAGCTCTTAGGCTAGGTTAGCCTTGTTATGCTAGTCAAAGCGTTTGCAAGTATCTTAATTATCGCAGTTGCTATGCTAATCACGCTAATTATAGCTACAGTTTTTATCCTAGGTGTTACTATTGCAAGGTTAGTTGCAAAGCTAAGCGCAATCCTTGTTGCAATCTTAATTACAGTTGTAGGAATTCAAATTGCCTTTCCAATTGTCTTTTTAGTTAGTATAATAGTTATCACACTAGTTGCCACGCTAGTTGTCATGCTAATTGTCATGCTAGTTGTTACATTAGTTATTATAGCAGTTATTATATAAGTAGTTAGACTAACGCTAGGAAAACTTGTTATACCAAGTATTAGCTTTAATTTGCAAAAGTAGAATCTTCTTCTTAATATCTTGCAAGAAGGTTAGATAGTCAATGCCTTTCTTAGAAAGGTTGATTAGGTTTTAAATAGCTTGATTAAATCCTTTCTATATAGCAGTGAAAAGGTTGTTATCTACCTGCCTTTTAATAGCCTTGGCAAGGCAATGCTAGCATTATACATACTAGTATAGGCTGCTATAATCTTCAAAGAATTTACATAGCAAGAAAGACATAGCCTTAAGCTTCTAAAAGCTTGTCATTTAGTTAAGCTTAAAGCGCTTCTGCAAGTCTGCAATAAATTAACCTAGGTTGCTTTTAAAGGCATTGCAGTTAGCTAGCATAAGCTTATTAGTATACTACAACAAAGCTAGGCTATAAAGCAGTGTTAGGATTAGGCTTGTAAAGGCTGCTTTATTCTTTGCCTTCTAAAAGACTTTTAGTTGGTTAGAAAAGGCAAAAATGTTAGTGTAAATGTTTAACTTGCTTTTAGTAATTATCTTATCCTTGTTAAAATCCTTTGCGTTAAGGTTAAATACCTTAATATTGTCTTTCTTTAGACAATAGCTAAAGTGGTTGTTAGAAGTGCTAGCTAGGGTAGTAAATTGCTTTTATTGCTAAAAAGCTAAGCTACTCTAGTTGTAAAAGGCTAGGCTTTCTTAGGTGTAAGCTAGAGTGCTGCAAAGGTTTAACTAGTTATTAAATCGAGTCTGCTAGAAGCTACTATGCTAATTAGAGCAAGATTGGCTAAGGCAAGGCTAAGTAGTTGACTAGCGTTAAGCCTAGTTAGCTATATTAAGGCATTTCTCAAAGCAATCTATACGCTTAGAAAAGGCATTAATATAGGCATTAGACTTTTTAGCCTAAGTTACTAGAAAATCTAGCTTTTTTATAATTAAGTTGTTGCAGTTAGAAGTTAAAGGCTTAGGTTTTTCTTTCTTGTCATTAGAAAGGCGAAAAAAGTTAGACTTGCACTTTAACTTAGGCTTTTAAAGATTGTTATATAGGTTATTCTATATAAAGTTGCCTACTTTAAAGAATCTTAAAAGTTGAGTCTTCTAACTTATTATGGTTTTGTCAATATTGTTTAAAGCTTTAAAGCTTAGAAAGGTGTTTTAAAGCTTAGGATATGCTTTAGAGATGTCAATACCTAGGTTAAATAGCTTTTTATTATAGTAGCCTTTCTAAATCTTTGCAATATCTTTGTCAAATTGGTTAATAACTTTGAATACCTAGAGGTTTAGAGTGTAGTATTAATTGCTTGATTTGCATAACTAGTTGCAATTCTAGTAACAAAATTAGGCTGCAATATAGATAGCTAGAAGCTAGTTATTGGTAAGCTTATTGCGCAGGTTATTAACAATGTTGTAGTTATTAATTAGTATACTGCTATTGTCAAGGTTTTCATTTCTATAGTTAGAGTAGTACTAATTAGTGTCTAGTTGATTGTTAAAAGAGTTGCTAGCAAGGCTAGAAAGGTTTCTAGGTTAACAGCAAAAGAGACTACCTAAGTAGGCAAAAGTGGCAGGATTTGCTATTGACAGTCTTGCTTGCATAGGCAAGTGTTTAAAAACTAATTAGGCTATAGTAACTAGTTAGATTAGCAGGTTTAGCATTAAAGGTAATAGCAATGTGAAAGGCAAAACAATGTAAAAGCAGTGTAATGCAATGCAAAGAGTCAAGCAAGAAAGAATCTTCTTTGCAAGTAAGTTAGCAAAAAAGGCAGGAAAGCAGTGAATATGCAAGAGACTTAAATATTCAAAGGTTTAGTAAATATGCAAGAGGTTTAAGTATTTAAAGGTTAGTAAATACTTAAGCAAGTATTTAAACATTAGTAGAAAGAGGCTTAAATACTTGACAAGTTAGGCTTAAATACTTGACAGGTTTGGTTAAAGCAAGTAAGTAAATAGTGCTTTATGCGTAGATTAGTCTAATTAATATGTCAAGGGCTTGCATATAGCTAACGCTATTTGCAAGCTCTTGAGGTGATTTTGGTATTGCTAGAATTAGCGAAAATTAAAGTCTTTGGTAGGTTTGGTTTGTATTATAACTTTAACAAGTATATTCCATGCTACCAATTTATAGCGTGTTAGCAAAAGGCTACTTTAATAGCAATCTAGTGATATTGTATAAAGTAAAAGTGGTGATTATATTTGGTAGTTTCTACATAAAAGGCGCGTAGGCTTTGACTAACCTACGCTAGCGTATAGGCTAAGTCACAAGCTACTAGAGCCACTTTAAGCCTTACCCTCACTATCTATTTACAGCTAGTAAAAACCATCCTTTCTACCCTACCAAGCCTTACGCATCAATAGTAGTAGCTATATAACAAATGTAACTATTATCTTACTTATGTCTTATAGCAGCTATTGCATTACTTTATAGCTATGCCTTTGCTTGTTATAGTCTATAATTAGCACTACTTGCTTGTCAAATATAAACATATTGCATAGTAGCTTTTCTATATTGCAATGCTTTAGCATTGCTATCTCTAGCTTATACCTTAGCTGCTTACTTTAGATATATAAACTTACAAATAGCATGCTTTGGAAATGCTTAAGCTATAGCAGAAACTCTTTTATAGCTTGCTGCTAACACTTGTATAATACTTGCCTGCCTTTTACCTTAACTAGCTGCTAAAGCTGCAACTTAACTAGCTATATTATCTTGCCTGCCTTTAGCTACAGCTATATATTCTTCCTATTTATTGCAAATGACTAGCTTAGCCTTTTGTAGATTAAGCTGTTAGCAATATTGCATAGCCTAATTGTTTCTTACATCTAAGCTTATTACTTGCCTAGCAGCTTGTTAAGCAACTGCTTTGCCTTGTCTATAGCTTGCTATGCTATCTTTTAAAAATTAGCTATCTAAATATATAAGCTTTTAAAGTTGACTATCTTTTTATTATCCTTTTATGCTAGCTATAGCAGTTTATACTCTTGCATTTTATGCCTATGCTTATACAATATCTACTTGATAATTATGCTAATAACTGCATATAACTTATTAACAAGCTACTGCTAGTAACTTTTGTAAAAGTTGTTAATTGCTTTAGCAGCTATATTATCTTTTATATTGCTATACTATACTTAAACTTTAACCTTAAGCTGTTGCTAAAGCCTAGATTATCTATATATCTATGCAAACCTTTTTAGTTATATGCTGCAAATAAGTATTCTAGCATTAACATCTAACTATACTATAAGAAACTAGCTAAGTTATATATAAACAAGTATGCTAGCTTTTACTTTTGCACTATTATGTCAATTGCTAGTACTAATGTAAAGTAAAGTAGCAGACTTATATATACCTATTTGCTTAACTTTTGCTTGATTAAGCAGATGCAAAAGTTAAACATAGCTTTGTTAAGCATTGCTAGCATCTTTTTGTTACTATTTTGCGCTTTGTTAAGCCTTTACACTATTGCATGTAGCATTTGCTATTGCTTGTTATTAAATAACACCTTATGCTTCTACTATGCTTGCAAGTAGTTTAATGCAAACACTTGCATATAATAGCATAAGTACTGCTAATATTACTTATAGTAAAACTTTTAAGTCTTGTCTTTGTCTTTTATTTAAAACAAGTCGCTTACTAGCTTTGTCAAATCTATACTTGCTAGCTATTTTAGCAATTGTAATAGCATGTAGTTAATTTTTTTAGCATATTGTTTTAGTTTTTATTCAAAGCTATCAACTAGTATACTAAGTTGCTAATTCTCTTCTACCTTTTTGCAATTGCATTCTTTTCTCTTAAATGCTACTATTATTAAAGCTAACCTAGCTGCCTAGATTGCTATCTAGTTGCGCTGCCTTAAATGCTTTGTCTACTTTATATATGCAACTTATAGCAACATTATGTTTAGTTTGCTAGGCTTTTCCACCTTCCTATGCCACTTATCTGCCTCTTTTTGCAAATACTTTTTGCATACCTATACTATAGCTAGCAGCATCTTATATCCTTTATTGTTAATGCTATCTTTATTATTACTGCTATGCCTAGCTATAACCTAGTATTATATATGCCTTTATTAGCTAGATAACTATAGCAAGATAACTATTTAGCTTAGCTATTTTGCTAGCATGTAACTTTTAACTATCTAATGCATTATTGCATTCTTTTTATTAACTGTTAAGTGCTAGCAGCTTGTGCAACTATAGCTTTTTAGACATAGCAAGTCTTTAATTAGCATATTACTATTATGCAGTAGCTTTATAATTGCTAGATTGCTTAGATGCATTGTCAACAATGCAAAAAACAATACTACTTGTAGCTTTTTGCTTTTTAGCTTATGCTAGTTGCAGAAGTGCAACTTTATACTATTGCCTAGCTTAATATTTACATTGTAGATTAAGCAAAGTAGCATATTGCATAGTTTATACAGTTAGATAGTCTTTTTAAGCTAAAAAGTCTTGCAAGTCAATGCTATTTTGACTTCCTATCTACTATCTTTTGCTTGTATAGCAATAGTTGCCTCTTTTTGTTTTAATTGTCAACCTCTGCTACCTTAATCTAACTCTATGTCTTCCAAACCCTTATTAAGAAAAATTTTGCCTAATCCTAGCAGTTATTTGACGTGAAAGTTGTTTAGCATGAATAGCTTATGCATAGCTCTCCTTTCTATAGGAACCTGCGGTTGTTTAAGCTAAACAACCTGTTTAATAATGTTTAGGTAGGAAAATGCTAGTAGCGTAATTAATTAAATTAAAGGCGTAAGGAAGGAATAAAATGCGGTAAATCAAGTATTATTATGTAGAAAGCTTTGAAATAACTAAGGTGTAAAGAGTGCTGCTTGTAAATCTGTGTAAGTTTGCGTAAATTAATAATAATCTTACAATTTAAGGCTTTAATCACGCTTTTATATAGAAGCGTAGAAAATCTAGTCTAAAGCTAACTTATCCTAGCTTAAAGCAGCCTATGCCTTTTTTATTCACTACGTTACTGCCTTGGCTAACCTTAAACTAACTGCTTTTAAAGCCTAACTAGAAAATTCACTAACAATATATGCTTGTTATTTATAGCATAACCTACTCTTGCTTTATTTTTTTTACTATATTACTGCCTTTACTCTAATCATTTACCTATCTATAATCTTTCTAGCAATATTGCTATATTCTTTTTACCTTTATGCTAACAAAGTTACATTAGTTGCATTTTAAACTAACAACTAATAGCTTAATAAACAAGATAGGTAAGATAGTAGATAGCAGAAACTTAAACTTTTTTAACTTATCTTAGGTTTTTGTAATGTCTAGGATTTGGCTTATCAGTTTTGCAATTCTTAACTATTTGCTAGGCTTGATAGACTTATGCTTTGCTTGCAAATAACTAACAATCTTACCTGCTATGCATTTAATTCTACACTTGCATATTAAAAACAAGTATTTAGGCAAACAAATAAATAGCTTTATAGTGATTTAAATGCATGTTTTAGCTAACTACTAAATGGTTACAACTATAGCTTTACACTACTGTTTGCCTTTATTTACCTTAGACAATAGGCTAATGCATTGTCAGCCTTTATAACGCTATACTAGCTTAGGTAATGCTAACAAACAAAACCTATAGCTTTTCCCACCTACAAGCATTTTACTAACTTGAAAATGGCACTAAAGATTTTGCCTGCATTTGAGCTTTATGCGCATACCGATTTTGTCAATTTTACCGCTGAAAATGTCTACAAGCTCTGCCTTCTGTTTCTCTACAAGCTCTGCCCCCTGTCTTCACTAGCGCCATTTCAAATTACATGACGTTTTCTACAAGCATAGCCTGTGCTTGTCGCTGTATTTGGGGGTAGGGAAGGAGGGGGTATGAAATGACTTTCTACACATGTTGCATTTAACTGGAGTCTGCATTATATATAAGCCTAAGACAAAAGGATCTTACAAGAAGAGAAGATGCGCTGGGCCGTGCCGTGCATACTCCACCAGTCACCAGGATCATCAGGGAAGGGATCTCGCGCTCTAGCTTGAAGGACACCGACTTTTTTCCGATATTAATGGTTGACTTGAGTAGTGTGGATTCTAATGGAATACGGAATCATGGTCTACCTGATAGCAAGAGAATGATGTCAAGACACTTCTCAGCCGACGAATGAACCAGGGGCAGGGCAGTTCGTGGTAATTATGGGAGGGGTTGAGCAGGTTTATGTGCGAAGACGGTTATAGTGACAGGTCTAGAGCCTCAGAGATAGATGGGGGCTCGGCATAACCGGAGTCCGCCTAAGGGAGAATGAATGCGGTGATAGTTGGCTAACAAAAAAAGAGGTGCCCTGTGCGATGTAAGAGACATGTGTCAGCTCTATGACGCAAACCTGCAGTCGACTTGTATTGGGACTCGGGCAAGAGATGTAGAGATGTATTGCCGGAAACTACTAATAATACTACACCAATCCTGTGAAAGTTAATCAACAGTGCATCCCGAACAATGCTACCCCGAGAGTGGCGGAGCGACTTACGCAAGCTGTAAGGAAGCAGTATTGGGGGGGGGCCAAGTCAGTAGCCGTGCACAAGACCCTAAAGTGGTGAGATGCGTTATCTCCTCGACACGGACATCTTGTGAGACTTGTGGAAATCACCAAGCTGCGTATGGACCAAGGTTGACTCGGGCGTTTGACCTCATGACTAAATTAAGCAGCGGGAAGGAACAGTGACGGCCACCTCCAATTATTCGGAGCTTTTCACCCTCCTAGGAGGTAGCCTATTACCTCCCTTTACTTCCAACAACCCGTGACGGTTAACTAGCCGTCCCAGCTGGTTAACTTATCTCTGCGCTGCCTTCTAGATTGGTGTGTGTTGATTCCTTGTACAGGACTCTCCCCTGTTTCAACATACAAACCTATTTTCTCATCTTGATATGTATGGCACGGAATCTTATACAGGTGGCATAGAAAACGACTTGTTTGTCAGCTCGGAGAACCTCCGCAGAAACTGCTGTGTCACGTGGGCGCGGGTGAGCGCAAATTGTGTGACTCATCTTGTGATTCGTGACAGATGTTCTTCGAACCTGATCACCCAATTGCTTCTCTTACTCTACTGTTAGCCTGCAAGAACATCGACAGCAAGGTTCTACAATGACCATCACAGCAAAGCCGTGGACGTCCTTGGCTTCTGAGGCGACTGGATGCCAACTAGTCCAACTCCCGCTCCCCGTCTTGGACGCTCTCAGCAATGGGGACCTAAAATCTGCCCGCCAGCTATCCACCCAAGCAATAACGCCTTATCTCGTTGGCGACGAGTGCCGCAGTGTATGGAAAATGCGGAGCGACCAGATCAGGTTCGACCCCCGAGATGCGTTATGGGTGACCCGTCTCGTTGTGAACTCGGAAACGGGGGTTGTCGTTGGGCGAGCCGGGTATCACGGCCAGCCCGACCAAGATGGCCGGTTGAGATAGGTTATGCAATAGATCCTTTGTACCGTCGTCAAGGTTATGCTAAGGCCGCACTTCGGATTCTCCTTGATATGGCTACAAATGACCCGCTTGTTAAGGTGGTCCGAGCCACAGTTCGGCCAGACAACCTCTCCTCCAGAAACTTGATTGCTAAGCATGGCTTCCACGAGATCGGTGAGCAATGGGATGAGGAAGATGGCTTAGAGGTAATTCTCGAAGTCTCTGTTTCGTGAACCATGCCTGCCGCAAGAAATGTGGCTGGGTAGAAGGGATGGGTCATATGTTAGGTAGCAGGATGGGGGAAGGAGATGACAAACCCAGAAGAACATGTGGCGACTGACGTGCAGAATGTTGTTGAGACGCGAAATGAGAAGTAGCCTTTTCTAAAGAGACAATAATTGAACCCCTTGATAGCCGAAACCCTGCCCCTCTTCACTCTCTCAAATCCCAACCAATCATCAAGTCGCCGTTCTCTGCATCACAACACCCACTGTGCATATTCAAGCAGAAGATGGGTTTTCTTTTTGGGTTTTATTGTACAGGCAGCTAAATGGGGGTTTGACAGAAGGGATGAAATGGTTGAGGGATGATGGTCGGTGGATGAGAGTTGACTAGAGGAGGGAGAGAAGAAAGTTGGTTGATGGATGAAAATTGATTGGCAGAGGGATGGGCGGGAGATCTGGGTATATAGTTTAGCAATTGGACCAGGATTCAATTCTATGTCCAAGTGCCAATCTACTCCTCGACTGGCAGGCAGCAGTCGTAAAGGTGAATAAGCGGCATAACATACGTATATGAATCACTCAACACCTAGGTACTTACACTAACCTCCACCTTCCCTGCCCCGCATCTTCCCCTTCTCGCTTCCTCTGCCTCGTTCTCACCTTCCTTCATCCACCTCCCACCTTCTTCTAGTCAACTCTCGCCTGCACTTTCCCTCCGAGTCTACCATGGTAAGAGTTTAGTGGTACCACAGTCAGGCTCAGCACCTCACTCTTCGTTGACACAAGAGCCCCAGTCCGAGTCCGAATCCCTTCATCATCGTTATTACGGACGGCCCGAGTAAAAGGATGCCTGGCACAAATCCCGACATCCAAAACGGGATACCGCAACGGGCTTCGGATAGGTCAGCACGAATGCTCCAAATCGAGCTCGTTCGGCGAGACATCCTGGATGAAGTTGTCAATCTCATCAAGTCCGCCAGTGGCGAGAAAGTGACGTCCGCGACATAATTGAGAAAGCAATAACAGACCAGGGTACCCTTAAGCGAGTCGATGGGCTAGACGGATTACAGGGAATTCGACCACGAAAGCTGAGCAGACCGGAACAATTACAGGTTTAAAAAATGATGTCTCGGTATTGGTAAAACTGCCCGCCATTTTGGTTATATGGCAGTGTTCCTTCACGTAGAAAATGTACAAGACATGCATGCTAACTCTCTCACCCAGTGTCTGATTACTTAAATTAAGCGGCGAGCGAGGTCCTACCCCACAAATCAGCACAACCAGATTCAAGAGCATAGAATACGGCGACTATTATCTAGTAAGCTCGTGCCCGTAGAGGGAGCAGAACAACTGAACAAAAATGGCGTTTACAATATCCGACAACCGGCTAAGAGTGAGGTGGCGGTCCCTATCCCATCCGCAGGGAAATAACCAGTGGAGGTAAATCAGTGGCGCTTGCATCGATTGAACAGTGGATTGGTAGAGAGTTCCCAATGATAAGATTTGTTCTGGTGAATCACGGCGGGTTGTTTGAAACTAGCCTACAATTCCAAACCAAAGAAAAAGGACTGCGTTAATAAAGCAACACTCCCTGCCCATGCTCCCTGCCCTTGCTCCTTCACAAAATCCTCTATGCCTCGTCGAACACCTTCTTGACCGACTGCCGAGACTTCAGCTTGCCGAGCCACTCCTTCAGATGCGGGAAGCTGTCTTCGTCGTATTGATCCTTCGCGAGTATAGTGCCAATGGCTCGCTGCCATGGGACGAATGCCAGATCGGCGTAAGACAATTTGTTGCCCACGAGCCACGGCCCTTCACCGCCAGCGCCGAACTCCTCTTTCTGTTGGGCCAGGTATCCATCCAAAACGCCCGAGACGCGGTTGACTTCCTTTGCATAACGCTCTACGGCGCTGGGTAGTTGCTCCGGGTGGTACCTGATGAACCAGGCGGCCTGGCCGAAGTAAGGGCCCTGCCCCGTGGACTGGAAGTAGAGCCATTGTTTGGCATGGTAGTACTCGGGCGTTCCCTGCGCGAAGCTGAGCTGGCGCTTGGTGTCATATTTCTCGATCAGATACTCCACGATGGCACCTGATTCCCAGAGGGTAATGTCGGTGTTGGGGTCGTAGATGGCTGGGACCCGACCATTAGGGTTGATAGAGGTGAACTCGGGTTTCTTGACGTCGGCTAGCTGGATCGGTACAGTTTCGTACGGAACGCCTAGCTCTTCTAGCACGATGGAAACCTTTGGTGGGTTGGGGCCTGTTTTCCCCCAGACCTTGATCGGCTTGATTGGAGATCCCATGTCGCTTTGTTTCGGTGTGGTTGGCTTTTCGTCGAGAAAATGGTGATGGGAATATTAAACCTTAGTTTAGTCGGCACATTGTACAATGTAGAGTGTAGTCTCGATCAACTCCAGGAATTTCTAAATGATTCCGATGATTACCAATCTATCTGTCACAGATTGCTGATAAATCAACTCAGTACAAACATATGCTGATAAATCCGTTCACAATAATTATGGGCCTCACACCACTTACTGCGGCCATCTTCTGGAGGAACCCACATGGTTCTACGCATAATGCATGAATCTGAAACTTTGAAGAAACAACATGGATCGCTGTGTACCTATCTAGCGTTTCTTCCTACCCCTTCTGCCTGCGTCAAGCTAGCACTTTGCTCGCAGGAAATTGACTCAGAATCTCCTCCTCCTGATCAAGGTACCATCTAATTAAAACGCCATTAGAACATCAAGATCCCAAACCGAGGCGGGGGCTGTTTGATATCAACTTACGTCGGGTCAGCTTCGACGCCCTCCTTGAGCTCATGCTCCAAGAAGCCGTCGTTAAACCACGCAAAGTCGTATTCCGGTCCGTAGCAGCCGCTCGTCCAGTCAAAGTCTTCGTAGCGCTTCCTCCTCAGGAGTTCAAAGTAGTGCAGTCTGCTCCCCGGATGGAAGGCATGTAGAGGAGCGTCGACGGTGCCGTTCTTGAAGGAGCTTTGGCACTTGTCACCCCACACGGTCTTGTCCAGCCACGCGAGCATCTGCGATTGGTAGGCCTTGGCCTTGCCTTTCTTCAGCTGGAACGAGGTGTAGTTCTCCGTCTGCATCTTGTTAATGATGTCGGTGATATACAGCGTGATGCGCTCGATGGACGTGATCAGGCTGCCATGGCCGACCGGGCTGCCTGGCCCCAGGTACACGAAGTAGTTGGGCATATCTTCGGCAATGGTCGACATGTAGCACGCTGGATCTTTGGCCCATTCCTGCTGTAGATCGATGCCATTGTTGCCAATGACAGGCCATCGAGGGACAAAGGACATGTCGAAGCCCGTGGCAGCAATGATAACATCCCAGTCCCGCTCCTTGCCGTCGGCAGAGCGGATGCCAGTCTTGGTAAAGCTGTCGAGACTGCGTAAATGTTAGCTGTAACTCAGCTTATACGGAAGGGAGAGAGATGTGTTCATATGTTAGACTTACGCTCCCCAGACGACTTCGGTATTGTCCGCACAAAGCGCCTCGAGATAACCACTTCCTGGCGTTGCTCGACGGCAGCCAACGGAGAAAGAGGGCAGCAGCTTGCCTTGAAGCTCTGGTTTAGACGCGAGCTTACGCTTCATGTCCTTGGTAGTGAGCTCCCTAGCCATGGCCTGCTGGGGGGTGTCGCGGATGAATAGGGGGAACCTGATATTCAGCTCCTTCTCCACGGCTTTTCGATACTGGAGGTATGCCTTCGGGTCCTCAGCCCATTTGTTCTTCTGTTCAGCATCGAAGAATAGGTTGGTCTGTCCCTGCGGAATGAATCGCGAGCCCATGTTGGCGGTGATCCAGGTCGGGTTGCGGATGTAGGCCCCCATCTCAGCAGCCACCTTCTGCACGGCGGCTGTAACCTGGATGCCGCTGCTCCCGTTGCCGATGACGGCTACCCTCTTGCCACGGAGGTTGAGGGACGCCGGGTAGTCAGCACTGTGGACGAGAATCCCTTCATACTTCTCCCGCCCAGGCGTGTTTGGCCAGCGCCAGTTATTGAAGAAACCTGAGGCATTAATGAACACGTCGCACTCCTCGACAATCACGCGTCCTGTCTCGCCTTCGGTGACGCCTTTCGTCGAAATGACATTTCGTCGCCCATCGGTTCGTCTGCTTGTGACTTCCCACTTCTGCTTGGCTCCATTCCAAACGGCCTTGATCACCTTCTGCCGGGTGGTAATGTATTTATTGAGGTGGAACTTCTCTGCCACATCTTCGAGATACTCAAGGATCTCGGGCGCGGTCACGTAGAACGAGGACCATGCCGGATTGGGAGCCCATGTGAACTGAGGTCCATGGTGTCAGCAGCAGGCCTCAACATGGAGAGGGAGGAGACTTGTGTGAACTATTGCCTTAGGTGAAAGAGGGGGGAGTAAAAATAGAGGCACAAACCAAATAGTTATGGCTGGGGATGTCACATGCGCATCCCGGGTATCGGTTCTCCCACCAGGTGCCTCCGAGACCGGCGTTCTTTTCATAGATGCGTAGATCGATATTCCCCAGTCGCCCGGACTCAACGGCATGGGCAAAGTCGAGTCCCGAACAGCCCGCACCAGACACTATCACCTTCAGCCGCCGCGGGGTGTCGAAGGGAAGCTTTGACAGCTCATAGGCGACCTTGTCCTTGCCCTTATAAGCTGCCGTGTATTGGATCGGCTTGAGCTCGGGCTCTCTAATGTATCCATTGGTGGCAGTCCAGGCAGACTCGACCGGGACAGTAGTAGCGCCTCCCTGCGGCTGGACCAAGTCGTTCATTACCATGGTGGATGCAAATGTCTGCTCTGCTGTCTTTGTGTGAAGTATGAAGTCTTGCGGCACCACTGATGGACGGCAGGAGGGAAAATATAGAGACAATAGATATAATATCCGGCTTGGCGTTTTGCCACAGGATAGATTTGTGACGTTGGAATCTCGAATCCCCCCTAATACTCGCATGACAATCATGTCCTCACAGAGTGGATAGTCAATGGCGCTAGTTGCGGTTGAGATGTATGGCTCCGAGAACTCGGAATGCCTTGAGGATGTGGAGAAGAAATTCTCGGGATCGTATCTGTTCGGTTCCTACGGCCAATCCCCGCCCGCAGACCTATGCCGTGGGCCCTGTGATTCAATTCCGAGAAGTGGGTAACCTTAGGCCGGCCCCTAATTACCGCTTTCCGAGTACTGTGGGGCCGAGATTCGGGACCACGGATCCCATTGTTTCGGGATTGCTTTTAGCTGCAAGATGGGAAGATGGAGAGGGACTCCACTCTGTCATTCTCTCCAATGCCGCTAGTCTGCCTGCAAGCGCAGCCCCTAACAACATCGCCGCAGTGCCGGAGCAAACTACTGTGACTGCCTCGGGCGTGTGCACCCTTCCATAAGCCATAAGCTGAGATTTCGTGCGAGTGAATGGAATGGAAGCACCGAGGTTCTGCGAGGACCGGCGGGACCTGCCCATATCATTGGGTGAACCCCAGGTTTGTCGACTCGCCGTTTCTCGAGGCCTCAGGAGTCACTCCCGTCACCATAAGTAGCATTGGTATCTCGTCATCTCGTTGCATCTTAATTCATTACACATCGCCCAGCGGCACAGCGAATCCAGAACAAGCACGATAGTCAAGCTCTCACGTCCCGTAAACTCTCCAATCAACCTTGACAATGTCGTACCAGGATCTCAGAGGGAAGACATTCGTCATCACTGGCGCCGCCTCCGGTCAGGGCCGAACGACAGCGATTCTCCTTGGAAGACAAGGTGCAAACTTGGGTAAGTGCCCCTATGATGCCAAACCCATACCCACCCTCATATTCTCTCAGAGATTCCCGACTGCTCACATGCTTGCTTCTCTTCTAGGCCTTCTAGACCTTAACAAGCCAGATGACGTGGCTGCCGAAATCGCCCGCCTGGGTGGCAAAGCCCTCTCTTTTGCCGTCGACGTCGCCAACTACGAGCAAGTCCACACGGCCATCAAGGAGACCTCGGACCACTTCGGCGGCATCGACGGCGCAGCGAACATGGCAGGGACCATTGGCACACAGGGATTCAGAGGCAAGGGATACGCACTAAACGTCATCGAGGACAAGGACTGGGACTGGATGATGGCTGTGAATCTCACGGGGGTCAAGAACTGCATCAAAGCCGAGCTCAACTACGTCAAGGACCACTCCAGCATTGTCAATATCTCCAGCATCGCCGGCCAGAGGGGCACGCCGTGGAACGCGCCGTACGGTACCGCCAAGTGGGGGGTCATCAGCTTGACCAAGTGCGCGGCTCAGGAGGCGGGAGACCGAGGCATACGGGTCAACGCCATTGCTCCGTGAGTCCATTATTCATGTGCTCGTGCTCGTGCTCGTGCTTCTGCGGCCGCCACGTGTAAGCGTCTGCTGACTTTGGGCTCGTGTAGTGGTGTTATCGACACTCCGTTGGCGCAGTCCCTGGGAACTCAGGAGCAGGTCCATGAACGCCTGATTTCCAAGACGGCCCTTAAGCGCATAGCTCAGCCCGAGGAGGTCTCCAAGGTCGTCCTCTTCCTCCTGAGTGATGTTTCAGGATACATCACAGGCACCGTATGTTACTCGCAACGATGTATCTGTCTTTCGATCAAGCCACTGACCAAGCATACCTACAGACTATCAATGTTGATGGAGGTTTCCAATAGTGGTATTGTGCCTAACTATGCCCTAAGATCCGAAGGATTTGGCACGATTAATAGTACTTAGTACTCCTGAAGCAAATCATGAATGAGAGACAGCTGGTAGATTATAATTAGATACTACTGGCAACGTATGCGTCTATTTTAGTTATCCAGACAGCTTGAGGTACATGTACATACATCCAGCGAATCCCGGACACGTTCAACGCTTGTCTGTCTTGTTTGACAATCGCAGAATACCGTCCAGCAGTGGTTTTCATATCCGCAGCCTTGGCTCGGTCAGGCCCGGGAGGGCGTGTGATATATCCAGAAACAGCAGACAACGGGTGACTGCAAAGTAACTAAGTCGATATGTGTAAGCTATGGCGTTGGAAGAAGTCAGAAGTCTCACGCTACGCAGATATTGACTACAATGCTCAGATGGAACGTCAGGACGATCAGTCTTACCTTACTGTGTCCAACTTTGTGAGGCAAAAATCCTTGGAATTAAATGGTTCACATGTAGCTACTGAGTAAGACGCGAGGGTGTGGAAACGAGGAAACCTACAATTACACATAGACGATAGCACACCGTCCATAGCCTCAACCTTCCTTAATTTCCGCGGGAATGAGGTTTTAAGGCGTTCCGAGATGGTATGGTCGGCGATGGAACCAGGCGCCTTCGTAAGGACTCCCCCCGTCATGTCCCTGATGCAAATGCCTTCTTACAAAGAGGAATGTCGCTAGGAGGAATTTTTGATCGACGCGGTTAAGTTGAAGAGCAACGCCTATGTCGTCTCTAACACTTATGAATACACGCCTGGGTGATGTCTTCGAGACCATCACAGCTTCACGAGCTTCTTCCCCGTCTTGACTATCATGTCCATCAAAATCTCCTCGCTCCCGCCGCTGACGACGAGGACTCTGACATCCCGACTGATCTGCTCGACCCGGCCGCCCCTTCCGCCCCGGCTGTAACCTAGACCGCCAAATACCTGCTGGGCCTCCCTGCTTATCTTCTCGAGATTGTTCGCGGCTTGGACCTTCAGCAACGCCGCAAGCGGACTGAATGCGAGTTGAGGGGTGCGGACGGATCGGTGAACCAGGTCTTCCATCAGGAACTGGGTGGACTCGAGAAGCCCGGCCATCTTTGCAAACTTGGCTCGGATCACTTGGTTTGAGAAGAGCGGCTGACCGAACACCTCTCTCGATAGGGCGTGTTGGTAGCTGTCCTCGAGGGCGATGCGGCCTAGGCGTATGGCCGTTATGCCAACCCAGAGACGTTCGTGGGTGAATGCTGCAGAATTCATGTTCAGCACTCAAACTGCAGGGGAGCGTCAGAGTGGGATAATTACTCACTAGACATAATGATCTCAAATCCGGCATTCTCCTTCCAAAGCAGATTCTCTGCTGGCACGACCACCTCGTCGAGAGTAATGAATGCGGAACCTGAAACGCGTCAGCGCGGGATCTTTGCTATAATGGAGAGAGGAGGGTATTGCCAACCACTTGAGTTCACTCCCGAGTTTTCCATTTTCTTTCTTGACACGCCTTCAGAGCTCAAATCGACGATGAAGACAGACAGACCCTTGGGTCCGGCCGGGCCTGTTCTGCATCCAATTAGAGCATGTGTTGCCCATTGCCCTTGAGTGACCCATTTCTTCTCCCCGTTAAGGGTATAGAATCTTCCATCTGCCGACTTCTCGGCGGTAGTCGTCAAACCGCCAACGTCTGAACCGGCTGTAAGAAATCCAGGAGTTGTCAGCCCTCAGTCCGCAGAAGAAGGGGAGGCCAAGGCCAGGCCAAGCACAGCAGCAGCGGCGGGGGGGCTCTTACCATCTGGCTCCGTGACCATCAAGCAATGGCGTTGATCTCCTCTCAGCAATGGAGCAAGGTATTTCCTCTTCTGACACTCGTTGCCAAATGTCGAGAGCGGTGCTCCACCGACTGTGGCCCCGCCATTGATGCCCCAGACGGTTCCCAAGCACCCGCAACGCGCCATTTCGTCAATCAACTACCCGCTGGGGATTAGCACAAGGGCCGAAGACAATGGGATATACATTCCAAGACAGATTCTACAGGGGACTATACAATTGAGTCGTGGAATTCGTCCCATTCTGCACATGGCCCATATCATTAGCACAATATCCCTCTTTGGCGGCTTGAACGTGTTCGCTATCTTACCTGACGGATCAATTCCATCTGGCAGGGTGATGCCCTCCAGATACTGGATGGGAAGTGGAAATACTGCGGCGGCGAGGAATCCAAGCGAGGCATGGCGCTTGAAGTTCTGGCCGCGGATTCGATCCATCATCAGCAATCCATTTATGATGCGCAATCAGCTTGTTGTCAAACTCACTTCCTCCGGCACAAATCCTTGCCGCTCCCACTTCTCGACGTTCGGCGCTATCTCCTCGTCCACGTAGCCTCTGATGAACCTCTGGAGCTTTCGGTGGCTGTCCTTGTAATACGGATGCGACGTGTCCGTGTGCCAGGAGGGATCCGCGAAGGGGACGGTCGAAGTCGTCGTGCCTGCCATTGAGACTGATATGGAAGTCTTTTCTTCTTCTTCCAGTGTGTGTAGTTAGTTACACCTTAAAGTCTAGGTTAGATGCAGAACAAAAGGGTTACGATTTCTCTGGGATTAATAGACGCCGCAACATAATAGAAGCTATTTGACAATGTCCTCTTGGGACGAGTACTGGCCTCCACCAAGGTCCCTTGCGTCTTCACAAAATGACTCCACTGATAATACATGCCGTTCCTGCAACCGAGCCCAAGCCCCTGTCAAATCACCAAACAGGGACTGTTCATTCCGTACGGCCGTCACGTGGCTAGTCTGTCATATTCCGAGAATTACAAAGGAAGGGTGCGTGTTCCGTTGAGTTCGGAAAGACTCCATAAATTCCGAGATCCGCAATCGGAGAAGCAAGCAGCATCATTTGGGGTGGGGGGGCAGCCCCACTTCCCTCCGGGCTTGGAAGAACATGGGGTAACTAATTAGTACGTATTAGTACGTACATACATAGTTAACTGACGCAGGCTACGGCTTAGATGACGGCGTTTAATAATAACTGCTGTTTGAAGAAACAACAGAGAATATGAATCCTGCAGGGCGTCTCGATCAAGTGCAGAAACATCTTGCACCCGAGGTCGATCCATGCCGACTCGACGGGCAAGTCGTGCTGATTACCGGCGGTGCGCAAGGTAAGATGCCCAAGAAGATGAGATCGGTTGGCCATTTAATTGGTTCAGTTGCGTGACTTACGAGAAAATAGGCATCGGCAGGGCCGCTGCTCAGCTTCTGGCCAGCAAAGGTGCCAAGATCGCCATCAATGACCTCGACGAAACAAAGGCAAACGCGGCGGTTCGAGAACTTACCTCGGCTGGGCATGAAGCTCTCGCGATAGCAGGAGACCTCCTAGAGGTAGATCATCCCCAGAAACTAGTCGATGCCGTGATACAACGATTTGGAAAGGTCAACGTCCTCGTCAATGGCGCAGGTAGGCAATAAGAAATTCCCGAGTGTCCCAACCTCCCGCTGACCTAGCGGGTTGCCCGCAGGATTCCTCGTCGACAATGCGATCCACAGGATGACGGAGGAGCAGTTCGACGTCGTCATGAAAATCCACAACTACGTGCCGTATAGAATGATCAAGGCACTGTCAAAGCACTGGATGGACAGCGCAAATGCAGACATGCCCAAGGCCATTATCAACATTGCATCCGTGTCGGGGCTGCACGGGACGCCAGGGCAGGTCAACTACTGTACAGCCAAGGCCGGAGTGCTGGGCCTGACCATGGCTATTGCTAAGGAGTGGAGCAGGTAAGCTAAACATCCCCCTTGCTGTTTTTTATTTTTATTTTTGTCGTGAGTCTCCTAACCGTAGTCTGCTAGATTCAACGTGCGGTGCAACTCGGTGGCCTACGGCTGGATAGACACGCGCATGACGCGGCCGCCCGAGGAGACGGCCAAGTTCGTATCTGGAGGGCAGGAGATCGTTGCTGGGATACCGCAGAACTACAAGAAATGGAGAGACACGTCGGACATCCTGGTCGGTGCACGTCCGGGCACGGCGAGTGAGGCGGCGGGGGTGATTTTGTTTCTGGCCAGTCCGCTCTCGGCCTACATGACGGGAGCATGTGTCGAATGTACGGGTGGCCGATATTTATGAAACTGCTACTATTCGTAGTGGTACACTACTTATACACACTGATATACACTTGAATATAAAGCGGGAATCCTGTTTCAACCCCAAACCACCTTTTTGTCCGGGAGCCTGAGGATTCTAGCCCTGTTGCCCGGCCTCGAATATTGACAATCCCCACTTCGCCTGACTCGCTAACTCCCGGACGGGCTCTCAGATCTGGGGTCTAGGCGAGGCACATTGGCTCCTTCTAAGTGCTACGTTTTAGTTAACGCCGTTAATGTACAGTACATACCTAGCTTGTAACCACTTTCTGGCATCATCATCATCATCATCATCGATTCATGTAGCTGCCGCCCGATACTGAGGCTCCATAGCCTGTGCGGTCATTCTTCATAGGAAACAAGTCTACCTACATCACTACTACGTGGACTTCGTCCACTAGTAATAGGCAGTGAATGATAAGGTGGCGGATATTGGGTCCCGGTAGTGGGGAAGTGGAGACCGGGAGGGGTGGAGACGCGGGGAAATGGGGAAGCCAAGGAAGCGGGGAAGCTATCGTTACCTAGCTGCTTCTAAAACAACTACCGATACTCTGTACCGTATAATTAGAGCTACCCCTTCATCCAAACCACTCCATCGCTCGAAGCATCTACGATACTTTTCATTATCATTAGTTTATTTGCTAGCGTTACAACTATGGCGCATGCCTATCCTTCCTTTCTTCACGAACTGACCCAGAGCTCCATGTTCAGTGGAGACCTACCAGAGCAATTCCAGCAGCCCCAGAAGCAGCTGCCTGCGCGACGAACCTCGGTTCCATTGCCTCCGCCAACCTATGTGGAAGATCAAGCCAGTACGAGCGGCTCGGTCTCTCGGGCCAAACGCAAAGACGCATCACAGAACCAACGACGCAATAAGTACATCCCGCGCGCCTGGTGAGATTACCTCCGCTGATGCCATCCGTCCATCCCTCGTCTTCGTCCCTCGCTTTATGCTAAAAGAAAATTCTTTAACTAGCCAGGACTGTCAACGGCGGAAAGTCAAAGTATGCTCCACGATACACCCCATGTAACGATCCCATCTCACGCGCGTCTTACAGTGTTCGGGAGAAAACGTCTGCTACCATTGCCGTGCGCGTGGGGCCCTATGTGTGTATCTCCCCAAGTCGGAGGTCGATGGGAGGAAGAGGCGGACAAGGGCCACAAGCCCATCGGGGTAAGCCTTGCCGGAATCGTCTAGGCAGCATCCCATTCCGCCACGAGCTAATAACAATCATCCTGGCCAAAGCAACGAGCAGAACAATACTGGCACGAACGGGTCCGACGCTCGCAAAAGTCCCAGCTGCGAGGCAAATAACTTGTCCATCGAATCGAAACTCGCGGTGCTACAAGAACAAGTGCGCACGTTTTCCGAAAACCTGCGCTCAAAGTATGCCCTGACAGAAGCAAATCCCCGACATCCGCGGTGTCGCGGCGTGGTCGTCTTGGCTGACATGGTAATTACAGCGACGGGTCTGACAGGCGAAGGGTGACTTTTGCCTCATCATCGACATTGTACACAGTCGACCTCGCAGCCGAAAACGGAGATGAAACTGATACCTTTAACAACGGAACTGGGTCTAATAATCTCTCACTCTCAGCACAGCTCGTCGACCTCCGAAAACTAGTCCGCCTGAGCTCGGGCCTGTCAAGGCGGCCGCTGCAAAGCGCCGGGTGGAACCGCATCTTCCCCCTCGAGCTTCCTCACCCTACGAGGCTCCGCTACCTCACCGGGGTCTACTTCCGGGAGATGGACTCGTTCTTCCCCTTCCTGGACCAGCATGACACCGACACGAGGGTGTCCAACGCCTTGGAGAAACTGGGCTATTCGGATTGCAATCCCATTGTCGACGTCGACACTGCCCATTACCCGATCATAGCGCTGCTTTGCAACATGCTAGTCCTGGGCGAGTGTCAGGATCCCGAGATCAAGGGCTGTGACGATCCGAGGCCAGGATGGGCCATGTATCACCGAGGCCGGAAGATGATCCAACATTGCGGATCGTTCAAGACGGTGGACATGGACCTCATCCGATACCACACGCTGAGTGCCTTGTACATGATGGACTCAGAGCTGCTCCTGTCAGCGTCACACGCAATCTCGACCGCCGTGCAGCTGGCCATGGTTGCAAGGCTGAACGACCAGGCATTCTGGGGCGACTGCACACCCGAGGAGCGACAGGCGCGCCAGAGACTCTGGTGGACCATTTATTTCCTGGATCGTAGAATTGCCCAACGCAACGGGACGCCGTATATCGTCCGCGACACCGAGATTGCCGTGGACGAGTTTGAAGTGCGCGACGTCGCAGAGGAGCGCTGCCAACCTTCGATACCAACAACATCCCAGAGCGCCGGACAGGCGGCAAAAGATGCCTCGTCGACGACCCGTGTCGAGAACTACTTCCAGTCTTTGATCGGCTTCAGCAGGCTTTGGGGCCAGATCTGGGACACCTATTATGCCGCCTCCGCAAGTAAGGGCGGAGATTGGAGGGAGGTTGCGTAAGTGAACGATCCATGCCAGAGACACCAGATAACTATTGATAGTAGGCAAGGCTAATTGCGTATTCGAATTGGGGTGGGGTGATTATAGCCTGACAGACACTAGAATTCATATCTTTCGGCGCCAGCTACCGCCCGAATTGTCGTGGGATACGAACAAGTCCGCTGGCTATGTGGCAGAGGGCGAGACAGAGCCAATGGTGCGCAGGAGGCTAGCCATATTCATTGTAAGTTATCCCTGGCCGAGACAGAGATAAATCAAAACAAAAAGAGGCCGAAAGTCTTGCTCGATGTGGCAATTGGCGGCACGCCTTACTTACAGTTATCCCAAGAGAATCAACCTTTTGCGGATGATTATCCGGCAAAATCCCATCCTGTCCTGTGACGGGGATGAGGAAGCCAGACACTTCTGCGCGCGTCTCGCCAGAAACAGCATCGACGCGGTCGCAGCCTTTGCCAACTCCTGTCCCAGAAGCCGCACCTCGGGATACTTCATCAGCACGGCCCTGGTCGAGTGTATCTACCACCTGGTGTACATTCTCCAGGACCGGACCTTGCACATAGACCGTCTCGCCGTTATCGACGCCTTTCGCAAAGCCTACCAGCTGCTCTCTGACTTTGCGAGCAGCTGGATAACGGCCAAGCGGGCGCTACAGGCGCTGTCCTCGGCCATCTTCTCGGGCGGCGACGCGAACGCGCTTTTCGAGGCCATATCAAAACCTCGCAGCGAACAGAGTGAGGGACTGCAAGACACGCCCCGCGACCAAAATGCCGACTTAGCCAACGACAATTCTCCCGACAGGGCGTATGCCGCCGAGCTGTTGTTGGATTCCACGGCAGAGTTCGGGGGGGAACTGACATCATCTCTGAATAATATCCCTTCCATGAATCAGCTTTCGGACCAGATCATGCAGCAGGAACCACGGCGGCAGACTCAGCCGAGCTACGCCGGCGGGTTTGAATACGCGCCGACTATCTATGGTGATATGGACCTAGATTGTGCACATGTATTCTCTACCTTATAGTAATTATGTGGTTTAATTCTTATCATGAGATGGCCTACCTGTCACTACTGTTTAATAACCATCTACTGCTGGTACTGTAGCTCCGTCTTGAACAGTGTCTACTAGGCAAGTGGACGGGCTGCTCATTGTCAAAGGCATGGATTATACCACAAAGAGTGTGTAGTTTATTTGTTTGTTTGTTTGTTTGTTTGTTTGTTTGCTTGCCTCCGCCTCTTCCATTTGTTTCGCAATCTTTAATCCTTTTGGATTTACTACAAGTTCAAGAATCAAACTTCAAGCCAGTCCAAGTTCTAAGTCGACCACCAATCATCCTGCTTCCTCTTCACCCTAACGTCGAGCCCGGTCTGCGGGACTAACCAGCCCGGACACGGTGTATACTTCTTCGGGTCGACAAGCTCGACGTCGAACCTCCTAAACAGCTCCGGCACCATCTTCGAGATCTCCAGCAGAGCAATGTTCTTGCCTAGGCAGACCCTTGGCCCACCGCCGAACGCAAAACCCAGGTTCTCCATGCTGCGCAGCCGCGCCGGGTCCGCGTCCATCCACCGCTCGGGGCGGAACTCGTCGGCGTCGTCTCCGTACACCTTCTTGTCGCGGTGCACCACCCACGCGTTGCACCCCACCACCGTGCCCTCCGGTATGAACCGGTCGCATAGCTGCGTGCCCCCCGGCGGCACCAGACGCGGGATCAGCTGCCCCAACGGCGGGTGTACGCGGAGACACTCCTTGATCAGGGCCTGGTAGTAGCGCATGCCCTGGCCCTCGGCCCACGTGACGAGCCTGTCGGGGCCGGCGCCGTCGCGCGCCCGGAGCACCGCGGCGAGTTCCGCGCGGAACTTGTCCAGGGCCCCCCGGTGGGTGAGCAGGCGGTAGACGATCTCGCGCAGCGCGATGGCCGTCGTGTCCGACCCGGCGCTGACGTTGGTGTTGGTGTAGGCCGCCAACCGCTGGTCGGTCATCAACTCCGGGTACTTGTCACGGACCTGGATAAAGCGCGTCAGGAAGTCCGGCCGCGAATCTGTCTCCGACGCTTTGTGGTCGCGGATCCGACCGGCCGTGAACTTCATGACGGGTCCCGTGCGCCGGAACTTTCGCAGGATGTGACCGAAGCCCTTGAGGCGGAAATATTCATCGAAAGTAGGGATCTGGCCGACCTGTTTTGCTGCTCTGTCAGTGGTCTAATTATTTTGTGTGTGCTTTCCACACGAGAGAAAAGAAACGTGTTGGGACTGACTATGCCTATCCAGTCCATCGCTCGAGCCGTGTGGCGCATCATGTTGCCAACGTCCTTGCCGGCTTCCAGAAAGCCAAACCGCTTGCTAAAGGTGATTTCGCCTCTGTTGTCTTCAGCATAACTTCATCCTGCCATGGATGGTTGGTCGGTCAAGGACAGGGCAGGGTGGGGGTTGCTCACATCACATCGAAGGCATACATCTGCAGCCAGCTGCCGAAGGGACAAACCTCTCCGGTCTCGGAAAACCGGTCCATCTGCTTCATGAAGACTTGCGACGTGGAGTCAACTAGGGGCTCGTACTCCACCAGCGTGCTCAGGGAGTAAGTATGCGCAACAAGCCGTCGGAGATCCCGATGGATACCCTCGCTCCTCGTGGAAGACACGTTCTCCAAGACTGTACCATCTTCCGTGGTGACGTCCTGGGAGATGTATAACCGGCTCTGCACATGACCGTTCAGCTCTTGCCTGTTGCATCCGGGACACAGTCGTCGAGCACTGGTGCTTACCTTTGAGAACACGGGTTTCCAGCCGTATATTATCCGAACGGCTTCAGCATCCGACACACTGACCGTGTTTGGTCCAAACCGGACCACTGACGACTTGAACTTCTGGTGCAGGTCATATTCTTCGGACCCCTTTCGGCACAGATAGTGGAGGAAGAGCCAGCCGTCTGACAACGAGGCCAGAAATGGCCCTGGGATATCCGATAAGCCCTTGCCATATCTGTTATACACAAGACGGCCGAGAATGGCGACCACGCACAGGGGCAACCAGTAGGCGCTGATAACCTTGGTAATGTATGAGAGAAACGCCATTTGGGAGTGGAAGAGTTGATGAGATGAAAGGAAGTATCTGCAACAACTTGTGATCAGGGATGGGTAGTTTTCCACGCTCTTAGCAAAATGGCCATCGTGGGTTTAAGAGACGTCCTCTCTACGGAAACTTCCAATCATCTCTCCGGCATTACGCAGTGAGACGAATACAGTCAGTGCAACCTCCTGCCCACTGAGCTTCAAGTTTCTGGTTAATCTTGGGCTGCGTCACATGCATGGATTTTCGGAATCTATGATGGGTTTGTTATGCTCGCTCGGGACCTAATAATTGCATTTCGGAATATGTTCGGAAGTCCCGTTTCCGACATCTAACCACCCCCCCATTCCCCCGGCCTCCACCGACAAACTTCCCCAAACAAGCCCTTAACTATTCTAGACTAGCGCAAGCGCTGAGAGTCGACTTGGCAACAAGGTGCACTTTGTATTATCTGGCTGCCGGTTAGATCAGGGGTAAGTCCGTACCTAGCCGTTGCTGGGACTTGTATCGTACAATACTTAGTGCAGAAGGCATTCTGATACCTGGACGGCTGTTACGACTGCCCGGCATAGACTCCTGATCTAGATTCATAATTAATGTTGCACTCTATAAGGGAAATCGCCGTCAGTTTATAAACCCAATGGCCGTTCTTCGCTCTAAGACATGGGTGGACATTCCCAATGACGTCTCTATCCCGGAGTTGATGGGTAAGAACGTTTTCCACACCGAGCCCGACAAGATCATATACGAAGAGGCCTTCACGGGGAAGACCAGGACCTACGGCCAGTTCCACACCGAGGTCAGGCGCGGAGCATACTGGCTGCGGCACTCCCTGGGGTTGAAAGTCGGGCAGATAGTCTCCATCGTGGCTCCCAGCTGTATCGACTACGTCCTCGCCGTGCATGCCGTGTGGTGGGCTGGCGGCGTCGTTAGCTTGATCAACAACTCCCTCCACGAAACCGAGATCACCGCCGCCATCGACCTTGTCCAGCCAGATTATCTCATGATCCACGACTCGCTATGGGAGAAGATACCCCGGAGCCTGGAGCTGTGCGAGAAACAGCACGCCCCGGGAATACTCACTCTGGGAGACAAGCACCACGACACGTGGATATCCTTCCCGGAACACGTGTCGACGGAGACGGGCGAGCTGGAGCCCTTCTCGCTCAAGGGCCAAGACGCCGGGCGCGTCCCCTGCGGCATCCTCCTCTCCAGCGGCACGACGGGGCGCTTCAAGGCGGTGATGCTGTCGCACCATAACATGGTGGCGGCCATCCACCAGCTGCGCGCCGACAACCCGCAGAACTGGCGGCCCGGGCAGCGCGAGGTCTTCTTCCCGCCCCTGTCGCATGTCTACGCTCTGTACGCCTGCATCACGGGCGTCTTCTGGCTCGGCGCTTACGCCTGTCTCATGCCGCGCTTCCAGCTAGAGTCCTACTGCCGCCTGATGCAGGACCGCCGCGCCACGCTGGCCCGCCTGGTCCCGCCCATTGCGAAGCGGCTGGCCGAGAGCCCCGTCGTGAGGCGTTATAGGTATCCCCAGCTCGAGTACTTCTCGTGCTCGGCTGCACCGTTGAATGCGAGTGACACAGCGATTTTCAGTACCTAATTATGTGTAATTAGTCTGAGGCTGACATTTTTGAGTAAACAGCTTGAGACAGCCGAAAAGCTACGAGCGGCGTTTCCCGGAGTTGCACTATGCCAGAGTAATTATGGGTTCCCGACTCTCGCCCTGCATTTCCATCCATTCCGGTGCTGACGTGTTTCTGTTTGCAGCTTACGGATGCACCGAGCTTTCAGGCCCTTGTGTCCAGAGCGGCGTCCGAGACACAAACCTACCCATCACAGCCGCGGGGACTCTCATTGCTAACATGGAGATGAAATTCCTGGAGGTCGACGGGCCGGGCGAGAGCGCTAGGGGCCCTGGGGAGATCACGGTCCGCGGTCCCAACGTGATGATGTAAGGGGTTCTCCACTACGGCAGCAAAGCCGGGACGTAATCACCCTGCCCGCTAACCTTGTACGCAAGGGGATACAAGGACGACCCGGTGACCACGGCAAGCTCAATGGTCGAAGGGGGCTGGTACCGCACCGGCGATCTGGGCTATATCGACGACAACGGATTCCTCATCGTGTACGACCGACTAAAGGACATCATCAAATATAACGGGTTCGTCCGCTTACCTAACACTGAACCAACACAGTTACTGACTTTCATACCTTCTGTCTCGGCCGGAAGATTCCAAGTGTCTCCGCTGGAACTAGAAGAAATACTAGTGCAGAATCCCCTCGTCGACGAGGCAGCCGTCTGTGGGGTGTGGAGCGAGGCGGATGCCACGGAGCTCGTCTGCGCGTACGTCGTCCTGGGAGATACACCCGAAGCTAGAGCAGATCGCGAGGTAGTAGCGGAGGCATTGTCAAAGTTCGTTGCAGATCGTGTGGCACACTATAAGCAGCTGAAGGGGGGGGTTGTCTTTGTTGACGAACTGCCCAAGAACCCGACGGGTAAGGTCCTCAGACGCGTGCTGAGGTCTGAGGCGGAGAAGGAGAGCAAGGCTAGGGTGTTGGCAAAACTGTAGAGTATATTAGAGTATATATGGGCTAGGTGGCTGGACAAGTGTTGCTCATATCAACAGGGTAGATGTGTCAAAGGCTTCCCGTCATGTAAACCCAACTCCGCCTGTTCCATGACGTATATTTGACGAGGCCTAGGTGTCAACGGATTTATCTGAGACCGTGAGCGGTTGAACCGCCTTTCAGGAAAGGACGTTGGACTCGTCACGTTTGACGATTAAGACATGGATAGTCTCTTGCCATGATGTGGTTGGTATAGATGGTCATTTATCACAAACCCAATATCCTCATAAGGCTCCGGATTCACGCTCGCTTATTGTCATGTAGCTGGGATTAGTTACTGTAACGATTGGTTGGCGAACCGATGACCTGACTACTTCCATCCAATGTCTTCTCAATGCCCCCTTGTCCAGATACCTCCTGCGTTCTGATCAACCAAATTCATAGGGGCTCCGTAGCTCCAACAGCAAATATTAAGAATGCGCGCGTCAATCTCTCAGCCATCCGCCAAAAAGCACCACCGCCACCACAACCACCAGCACCACCCCCTCTCATGCCCAGTAAGACGACCACGAAAGGAAATCCTCTCACATTCAAGCAGCGTTCTCAACAACCTCGGTACTCGCCACACGATCCGACGAGCCGCTATGCCCCTTCTGGTCATCACCAGTAGCCTCTAGTGCGTCAACCGGGATACCGCCCAGGTCGAGCTCATGCTGGTACACGGCGACCATTTCGGCGTCGCCAAAGATGCCCGCGATCTCCTCTAGCGGCTTGTGCAGCGTATCCTTAAAGAACAGGAGGACGATCACCGAGGCGAGGGCCGGGAGGCAGATGAAGAAGAGGTAGTAGCGCCAGCCGATAGTCTCGAACGCCGTCGGCGCAGCCTCCAGCCACGTCAGGTTGGTCAACGACATGGTGGCCATGGCGATGGCAAAGCCCTGCGAGCGCACGTGCGATGGCCAGATCTCGGCCACGTAGAAGAAGCTGGACCCGTCGAGGAATAGCGAGTATGTCGTCTGGAAGAGGAAGATCATGGCCGTACAAGCGATCAGCCCCGCGCGCTCGCTGCTGTTTAGGTAGAACTTCTGTAGTGCCGTCTCCGCCGACATGACGCATGCCGTAACAAAGAAGCCGCCGGCGATGAGGTGCGGCCGCTTGACACGGTCGACGAAGGCCATGGCGAGAATGTTGAATACGAGGCCGGTCAGCTGGAAGCCGCATTGGAAGTGGAGAATTTGCACCGTGTTGAAACCCAGCGAGCGCCAGATTATGGAGCCGTAGTCTAGGGACAGGGGGGTTAGTTCAGGGGGCCTCTCATCAACAAGTGGTGGCCATAGCTGCGCCTGTCTGCGAGGAGGGGGGTCCGGGGGGAGGACTTACTGAGGATAACTAAGACGCCGGAGCTCATCAGGCTGAATTCGAGGAACATGGTTATGAGAGCCCGTTTCCGCATGGACGGCCGGGTAAAGATTTCCCAGTAGGATGTTGCAAAAGTCCTGTCAAGCTCAATCTGCTTCTGCATCTGGTAGAACTCCCTCTTGACAAATTCGCCTGTTGGGTCACTCGGATCGTAGTGCATGCGGTAGATGATGGCGCGGCCCTCCTCGACGCGGCCCTTGGAAAGCAGATATCGTGGAGACTCTGGCATCCAGTAGAGACCACAGAGTATGACGGTCGGCAGGACCATCTGAAGCGCTATCGGGCCCCTCCACTGGTTGCTGCCCTTCACAAAGTAGAATCCCAGGCCGACGTAGCAGGCTATGGCATATCCGAGCATCATGAACACGGCGTGGATGTCGGTCAATATGCCTCGCACCTTGGGCTGGGCCAGCTCGGCGATCCATAGAGGAACACTGGCCATGATGACGAAGCAGCTAGGCAGGGCGGCTCAGCTATGGGCACATGGAAAGACGCGGCTGCGTGGAGCTACAAGGGATGGAATGGCTTGACTTACCCGAAGCCGCTGAAGAAACGGAAGACGATGAACATTGCAGGGTTGACGGAGGCCGTGAGCAGGGCCCCGGAGAACAGGAGTAACATATTCGCAAGAGCAACCGAGGCCTTTCTGCCGTACTTGTTGCTAACCCATCCCGCACACATGCTGCCACAGGCGCCGCCGGCATAGAAAAGTCCGTTCATGGCGCCAATCAGCCCGCTGGCGTTAGGCGCGGTGTCCAGCTTCATGTGCTTGACGAAGGAGGGCTGGGTCAGCGTCGTGGCGATGATGGACGCGGCATACCCGTAGGCTGCCGAGCTCAGCGTGATGAAGCAGATTATGACGATACTGCGCGTGTTGACATGCTGCTTCTTCTCAAAGCCCGGCGGCAACGCTGTGCCACTGCCATTCGTGCCCCCGACTGTGGTCTTCTCTGGCTGTGCCATGCTGACGAACGACCGATAACACAGCTTTGTTGATAAAGGAAAAATGGTGGCTTCGAAATTGATGGCCCAATGTCCTGGATCGTTACTTGAAGGATAGCACGTAGATAGCTATATGTGTTTTTATTATCATCGCTCTTGAGTGTCTCTCTGAAGCCATGTTGCTTACCCCGGACTCTCAGGGTTCCCCGCATATTCCACACTACCGCGCCTGTTGCCCGTCACAGCTTGGCTGCCGGACTAGTGTATGGCGGGCGGGGAGGGGATTTCTTAAAAGAGACACCTCGCGTCGTTGCAGCGGGGGAACCAGGTCAAGTGGTGGGCAAGTAGATTCCGAGGACTTGGCAAGAACTTGGAGCCGTGGCCAATGCCGACCATGAACCACGGGGATCCCTGTAATTACAGATCCTCTATCTCCTCCGCACATGATGTCGCGATCAACCACACATGGTTTCGGCTCCCCGAGGGTTCTTCCCGAGCTAGTCTCCCTGGATTCCGGGTTCGAGTGCTCGTTCAGCTGTCCGGCAGAAGGTCCCGGTAATTAACTGGATCTAAAATCACGGAAACAACCCAATTCCAGCTAATATTATACCTCCCCCCATATATTAGAACCCATGAAAGCTTCCAAGCTCGGGAGATATTGGAATAATAAGCCACTGTGGCCCCAAGTATTAGTCGATTCTGGGTTTTGAATGAGATAATCATGAACACGCTGACGATCAGAACCACCCCCGCATCTTCGGAGACCCTGGCCAAGAGGGCTGAGGCGATGCTGCAGGTGGAGGAGTTGTGCAAGGCCCAGGTCCAGTGGTACCAGACAGCCACCGTCGCGGAATACCGGAGAATGCGCGCCGAGGGCATTGGGTTCCCAAAGCCTTCACTATACGAAGGGGCTAGAACCGTGACCCTAGCCGGGAGACATGGACATGACATCCAGCTCCGAGTCATCCAGGCCCAGACCACATCAAAGGGAGTGCTTCTCCACTTCCACGCAGGTGCGTTCCCAGCTCGGGTGTTTTTCTGACTTGTCCCTCCCTACGCAATGCTAAGATGTATTGTATACGCGGTCAACAGGGGGTTTCGTCATTGGCTCGTCCAAGTCGTATGACAATTACCTTGTTCACCTCTCCAAGGTTCTAGAGTTGTCGGTCGTATCAGTCGAGTATAGACTGGCACCAGAGCACCCTTACCCAGCGGCACACAACGACGCTGTGGACGCGGCGATGTTTGCCCTGACTCCCGAGGGGGAGGCCCGACTCGGTGGGCCACTCAGAATCCTGGCTGGTGAGTCTGCCGGCGGTTACCTCGCGACGTGGGCTGCAATGGAACTTCGCCGCAGGGGCCCCGGCAGTGGTTCGTCACAGGTCGCAGCCGTGATTGCCAGCTATCCGATCTATGACCTGACGTACACTCCGTCCTGCCTCAACCACGCGAGGGAGGCAGTTCTCTCCAGCGAGGGAATGAAGAATTTCGTCGATGCAGCATTCCCAAACGTGCCTCCGGAGCAGCGGAGACATCCAGATCTCTCACTCCTATACGCGGATCTGAAGGGGTTGCCGCCGGCGCTTTTTTTGTGCGGTACCGAGGACCCATTGGTGGACGACAGCGCATTCATGGCCGCGAGATGGAGCCTTGCGGGCAATGAGGCCGAGTTGTCTCTCGTTCCGGGTGCTTGGCATGCTTTTACCTTGATCCCTTCCGGCGAGGTTACGGACGAAGGGCTAGCAGAGATAGTGTCATTCGCCAGGAAGCACCTGTGAGCTGTTAGCCTGTAAATAATTACTTGGTTAGAGTGACCAAATACGATGATGTAAACATTTGAGACACAATAAGGCTCCTTGAGCTGCCGGGTTTCTTACCGACACCATAGTTCAACTGACCAGTGACCGTGACCCTAACTAGGTAATTACTTGTAATAGGATGGGTGTGCAGGTCGTTTAGTGAATGGTCGGTATACCAGGGTCGTCCTCGAATGAATGATGAGTTTACTGACAAGTCGAGTGTACATACATCGGGCGCCGAATTCCGGTTTCCGGTTCGCGGTCCTTTGAGTGCCTTCGGTGTAATGTCCGAGTGGACATCCATTATGAATCCCCAAAGGCAGTTGTCAATCAACTTGAGGAATCGGCCCTCGTAGTCTGACATGTATTCGTGGTTCACCGAGTTTGTGTTTTCAAAAATCGGAGGTCGGAACTGGCAATGGAATTCGGAATGGAATTTCGGAATGGACCTCGGAATGGAACCTCGGAAAGGAACGGATGGGGTAAGGCGACAACACACCTCGGCCGAATGACCGGGAACCAAACCAAAACCCTAAGACACAAAGAACGGAACAGCCTAACGGTAATTAGTGGATGCCTGTGGTTGATGCACTACTGGTTTGTGGTATATACAATATTATCGCGACATATGTGCGGTGAGTAAACGGATAATTTTCCTCAAAGCTTTAGAGTGTGAGACGATTCTTCGGTGTTTTTTTTTTTTTTTTTTTTTTTTTTTGAAGAAGAAGAAGAAATGATGTCGCCAGCTGCTATTGAGGCCATCCAGCAGCTCCAGCCACTGCTGGCTGGAGATCCTGAAGAAGGAGAAGCCACGGATGCATACAAGCTCAGGGATGATCTCGCCTACTCCCTCTCCAGGCTGCCCCTAGGAACAAGGCGGCCGATCAAGATCGTGTGTGCTGGCGCAGGTTTCAGCGGTCTCGCTCTCGCGAAGGAGGTAGAAAGCGGACAGCTCCAAAATGTAACTCTAGTTGTGTACGAGAAGAACGCTTCTGTCGGCGGCACCTGGTACGAGAACCGTTATCCAGGCTGTGCATGTGGTGAGTTCCAGTTCCAAGGCATCCAACCCCCCAGAACTGCTCTTCGGCACGTTGCTAGATCCCGCCTTGACTCACAACAGCATACATACAGACATTCCGATACACAACTATCAGTTCTCCTGGGCTCCGTATCCCCACTTTCCCTCATACTACGCGGCCCGGGATGACATTCAGGGCTACATCGAAAACGTGGCGGATCAGCATCACCTAAGAGGCTATGTCAAGACTTCCTATAAGGTCTTGGGGGCCAAGTGGATCGAAGACCGGCAAAAGTGGCAGGTACGAATCGTGCAAACGGACGGCAGGGAGTTGGTCGCAAGTAACCGTCATACCCGGGAGGGTGAGAAAGGGGAACCCTTTATTGAAGAATGCGACGTCTTCATCAATGCAACAGGCTGCTTCAATGATTGGAAGTGGCCCAGCATTCCAGGCCGCGAAGCCTTTCAGGGCCAACTGCTCCATTCGGCCGTCTGGCCCAGGGACGCTCAACTCGCAGGCAAAACCGTTGCTATTATAGGCAACGGGAGCACAGGGGTCCAGATCTTGCCGGCGATCCTGGACGAGGTGAATAAAGTCTATGTCTTCATCCGGAGCAAGACGTGGGTTACGGCCGGGTTCGCCCAGAAGTTCGCCGGACCAGGCGGGTCGAACTTGGTCTTCTCGGAAGAGCAAAAGCGGAGGTGGGCTGAACATCCAGAAGAGTACCTCGCATACCGGAAGGCAGTCGAGTCCGAGTTGAATTCCCGCTTCAGGCTGTATTTGAAACACTCACAGGAACAGACGGCGGCTAGGAAGTTCTCGGTGCAGCAGATGTCGGAGAAACTCAGCGCGAAGCCGGAGATTTTGGATTATCTGCTGCCGGACTTTTCTGTTGGGTAAGCACTTACACCGGCCCATATTAGCACAAGGTGACTTTGAACGTCAGAGTACTGAATTAACCTATAATAGGTGCCGCCGTGCCACGCCTGGAAATGGGTACTTGGAGGCTCTGTGTTCCGACAAGGTCGAGATAGTTTGGGGAGAAATCAACCGATTCACGCGAGGCGGCCTCGAGTCTGCAGCCGGGGCCCATTACGAGGTCGATAGCATTATCTGTGCAACAGGCTTCAACATGAGCTTCTCTCCGAGGTTTCCCATCATTGGCCGAAATGGGGTTGACCTTCAGAAGAAATGGGACGCCAGCCCCGAATGCTACCTCTCGGTCACGGCGGCAGACATGCCCAACTACTTCATGTATCTTGGCCCCGGGAGCCCGCTGGGCCACGGCAGCGTCGTCAGTTCTCTGGAGAGGGTGACTCACTACATTTCCAAGTTTATAACCAAGATGCAGACCCAGAACTACGGCTCCGTGGTGCCAAAGCCGCACATCCCACGGGCTTACCAGAAGCATGCACTGGCCTGGCTGCAGAAGACGGCGTGGAGCAGCCACTGCGTGAGCACGTACAAGAACGGGACCGTCGACGGACCCATCATCTCTCTCCACCCGGGCTCGCGATTGCATTTCTTCGAGCTGCTTCAGAACCCGCGGTGGGAGGACTTTGAGTGGCAGAGTCTGTGTGAGGATCCTGACCTGACTTTTGCTTGGATGGCCAACGGATTTATCCTCGACGAGTGTGTCGAGAACTCCGACAAAGACTTGACGTGAGCTGCCTTCCTTTTCATAAAGACTAATTACACTTCAGCTAACGCGGGTTATATAGGTGGTTCTTGCTGCCGGTGCCGAAGGAGGGTTTTATCAAGCGATCAGCGATAAATGGGGTAAATGGAGGGAGTTCATCGGTGGTTTCAGAAGCTTGAAAAAGGCCTCAGCGTAACAAGTGGGTAGTAGTAACGGGAGTGACGCGGCTATTTGTGGCACATGCTGCTACTTAAAACAGGTAGACGCGAGTAGCAAACTTAGATTCCATTAGGCAACAGCAAGTCACATGGTTTAAAAGCTTATCCCCTCGAGTTGATACTAGCTACTTGGCCCCTTGACCTCTCCATTCCCTGCCCTGATTCACTCTCTTGGACGGTATCGACATCTCTAGACTGTCTGCCAGTACCTATCCAAGATTTTCCTTACTCAGGCGGGGCACTCGTTTATCCCAAAATTCCTCCTCCTCTTTTCATACCAGCTCGGCATTCAAATTCACCTGTCTCTGAATCATGCAAAACTCTATCGCTTCCCAGCCATCTGCCACCGCCTTGCGCGCAAGTTTGCTTACCCACTCGACTGCCCCATGGTCTTTGTCAAATTCGGCCACTCCCACGAACAGGCTGAGGGAGACATGCAGAGGCTTGCGTTTGACTGGCTGAACTTGGAACGACGGAGGACCCAGTGCAATATTTATGTCCCAGAGGTCTACAAGATATTCACCAGAGACGGTGTGACTTTCATTGTCATGGAGTTCATTGAAGGAAGCAGAGTCTGGGATTTTGCAAAATGGTTTGAAGCTCAGTATTGGGAAGACCACAAGTCCAAATACTACGACTTGATTGTCGAGGGAATTCAATTGCTCCGCCGTATGCCTGTTCCCGAGACGCAACCCCGGGACCACGCACGAGCTCTAAACGGATCATCCATCATACACTTTTCAAGGACGACGAAGCCCCGATCGAGTACCGTACCGTTGGAGAATTGCAGGACCACTTGAATAAGGTATGGATAGTTACAATGACGATTGTCGGTTGTGCCTGTACTAATAGCGCCTCCCTAGGTTGCAAAATTCGCCTACCACAACAACCCGCACCCGCCAACAGTCAATCTCGAGAAAGAACTGGTCTTTTGCTATACAGACTTTGACGACGAGAACTTCATGTTCACTACTTCTGCCCACGGCCGTCTCCGTCTTTACATTGTCGATTTCGAACTCGCCTCATTCCTGCCCATAGATTTCTTCGCTTACACCGTATTGGTTCCTACCTCCCCTGCTGGTTCATAGCCTCTTGGATAAGGGACAGGATTGGGAGCTTTCTACTGCAAGATAATATCGAGGTCATGCAGAGGATATGTTCTATTTTCCAGATTAGTTGGTGGGGGCTGGACTTAGCCAGGCAGAGAGATAAGACATGTCAGGGGGCACTAATTAGTAGTTGCGGGGTCGGTATGGCGGAGGAATCAAAGTTGTCTTGGCTGTACCGGGCATGGTCAAGGGGTGTAAGCAGTTCTACAAGGTTGCGGATGGCGATACGTGCTTCAAGCTTGCCACACGATTCGACATTACGCTTGACCAGGTCAGTGAATAGTTATGCCTTGCTCAAAGTTCTAAAGTTTATTATAGCTACGCGGCGATTCGCAATGATGACAAAACTTCGGCGTACAATCGCTGGCCGATTCCTCCATCAACCTTGTACTTTTCGCTAACCTCACCGTCGACCCAGCAGTCCTGGTCGCGGATGGCCCCTCTCCAGACCTGGATTCTGAGGGGACCGATATCCTCGGCGGGAATCCGCGACTGTCTTACAATGTCGTGCGGCACGACGCGGGAAGGGCGTCGTGCTCGAAGGCCAGCCGGCGAAGGAGGGCGCGCCTCTGGGAGGCGGGCGGGGTTGGGGACTCGTCCGACCAGTTTTGCTAGGTAGGGGGTTGGCAGTCCGTGGGGGGGGAAAGGGGTCGGGGGGGGATGCTCTGCGACTTACGATTAGGTACTGCTCAACGGGCAACGCGCCCCATACTGGGTTGGCGAGTGGGAGGTCGCTGGAAGCGAGGTTTGCAGCCATGACTGAGAGGACGAATGGATTTCGGTGCGCCGTGATGAGTGCAGACTGGGGTTTTGTGCCTTGTGGTGAGCCTGGGCTCGGTTCTTTTGCGACGCGACTAATAGATATTTGGGGTTAACTGTGAGCAGCCTGCCAAATTGATTTTGATTCTTTAGCACTATACATGGCCACGCGCAAAGCGTTAGGTAGGAGGAATCAGAATGGGTTGGTTCCATGTATGTAGCTCGGGCCGTTTGTTGCAGCGGCGTAGCACAAGTGATACCGGTGGGGTCCTAGGATGGATTCCAGGGATGGATTCTATTGGCTGTAAATAGACAGTAGGGCCCAAAGTGTGGTCCGAAGAGCTGCGAGGCAAGGTAGGTGCAGAGCCTATAGAGCTTTAGCCCATAGAGTTAAAATACCATTCCATTATTCCACAGTTATTAACAAACAAGGCAGGCATTCTTCAACTCCCTTCAGTGCCTTGTCTTTCTCAAGTTGTAGGCGTTGGCGTCCCAAGCGCACCAAGCGTGATAGTTGAGCACGGCGAATCATATTCCGATGGCTTCACAAACTCCGCCGACGGTTTGTTGTCCTTCCCAAGAAGGATCAACGTCTTTTTCTCTTGGTTAAACTCTGGCCATCCAAGCCCATGCAATCCAGACCATGGATCGTTGCTGAATGAGAACCATGCATGCTGCATCAGCTTTGTAAGCTTTTGCTGGTCCTCCGACGTAGGCAACCCGCTGACATCTGCAGAACCACCAAAAATCATATGCAAGTCAACCCCATGGTACGCGCCGCTGGTGGGATACAAGCGAGTATTATCCCAGTCTCCGAGGTAGCGGTACGCCCAAGCCGCGATGTCATGGGCACGGCGGGCACCGGCCTGGAATGAGACGGGGCATGTGAAGGACTCGAGGTGGAATGTCGCGACCTGCTCGTCGGTCGGCACAACGCCGTTGCCATAGGCAGGGATGCGGTAGTAGCCTGCCTCATTGTTGTTGTTTCCGAAGAGGATGGGCAGTTTCGCGAAGCTCCCGGCTTTAGTGAGGCTCAGATAATCGGAGAAGACAATCTCGCCGTCGGGGGTGGGATAGAATGGCGGAATAGACCGGAGAACGCTAGTGCTGGCGATAGGCTTGACGGCAGCTGCAGCCGCGCGGATGTCCTCCCAGTCTGCCTTTCGCATGCAGTCCATGACATCCTCAGCATCGGCGCAGCCAACAGACTCCGCAACCGTGTTCCAGTTCTTCTCTGGGATCTCCGGGCTGTTGACAGGGAAGCTAAAAGCATTACCGGACGGGGCGATAAGCCCGTTCACGATGGGATCTTTTGTGTATGCATATGACCAGTAGTCGACAGCCACGCCGCCTGAAGATTGGCCAGAAATGGTGATCTTGTCGGGATTGCCGCCGAAGTTGGCAACGTTGTCTCGGATCCACTCAATTGCAGCACGCTGGTCGCGCAACCCGAGATTCTGTGTCTCGCCGGGGGCACCGGGGAAACCGAAGATGTTGATACGATAGTTGACGCTGATGACAACGATGTCTTCGGCCTGGGCGAAATGTTCCCCGTTGTAGAATGGACTGTTTGTGTTGCCGATGGTGAAACCTGCTCTCGGGTCAGAACCACCCGTCATCCCACAGGTATTATTAGGCACTCTAAACTACTTACGTCCGCCATAGAAGAAGACCAACACAGGCTTGTTGGATTTGTCTGACCTCCTGGTCGCCCTAGACCAGATGTTCAGGGTTAGACAGTCCTCGCTCTGCGGAGTGCCGGCGGCGGATGCGAAATAGGATATAATCCGCTGTGCCTGGGGCGTCATGTCGGGATAATCCACCGGCTTCGACGCCGTGAGGGGGCAGTCATATCCGAAATTGGCGGCGTCGAAGGAATTTGTGTCGGTGAGCGTCTCGGGCGGGGCGAAACGCAAGTCGCCGACCGGAGGCTTTGCGTACGGAATTCCCAGGTATTCAACAACACACTCGCTATTCGGTGCCATGTGCCCAGTGATAGGACCGTTGGACGTGTCGACGGTCATGTATTTCGATGCCCGACAGGGCGTGCAGGGCGAGCCGGCAACAAGACTCGCCCAGGACGCGGCCCAGAGTCCAACCGTCACACATAGCATTGGCAAAAACATGCTGACGCCGAGGGGAGCAAGCTAAGGTCTACGCGCTGTGTGATGTTCAAAGTGTCAGGCCTTGTAATTATTTATCTCCGGAGGAGGGTAGAGTTACTCCTAGTCAACCCCCAGAAGACTTCTCCGCATTAGCCATCGGGAACTGCGGTTGCGTGCAATTTCCCCATGTAAGGTACCTGAAAAAGACGTGGGTCAGTACGGATTACATGGCTCATGACCGTTGGTGCTTCCGCATCTGCGAGTCACCGCCGGGTGTGATTGCCAATTGGACCAGGGCAAACCCACCCCAACCAACTTCTCTGACCACTCGGATCACCCGCTCTTCGTTCCAAATTACTAGGGTTCGCTTCCTCCAGACAATCCCGCATGCAAGTTAATTAATGTTCCAACAGTTTGATCCTTTAACATTGAGCCTCTTGCCTGCATATTTCTTTCCCCTTTCCCCATGGATGCTACTGTAATAGGTTTTTCTATGACCAAGTTACCCCCTCAGCAAACACAGAGATCCGCGAGATACTAAGGCCCAGCCCCGGTACCTCCAGGATCGATTAGGATAGGGCAGGCTTTCATGACATCATTGACAAGTTCCTCGCCTAGCTGCAGCCGCTGGCGTCGTCTAGCCCGGGTGTCGTCGTTGTCGCCTATCACGAGTTGCCGTTGGAATGCGGTACCTTCCTTTCGACCGGGGTTGTGCGTTTCTACCAGGCAACAACAACAGAGACGGCAATAGCGACAGCAACGGCTAGCCAAATGCCCCTGCCCTAGCAGTTAAATTCCCCTGCCCGAATCCCTAACTGCCCCTGCCCGCGGAGACAACCTCTAGAATTAACCTGCTAGTTGATAAGAACAAGGTAGATAAAGGCAATGCTGGTTCTTTCCTGCGTTAATTAATCTGCGTTCTCCTACCTGGAATACTACTTAGAAAGCTGTTACATAACAATACAAATAAGGCGGAGCATTATAGCTCCTGTCTGCGTTCATTTCCTCCTCTTCCAAAATATAACCGCCTGATTCCCGCTTCCACCGTTCCCTGTTAGCTGACCACCATCTCACAGGCTCGAAGATCTAGACGGGCCTGGATCCCCAGCAGATCCCGATGGGGCTGGCTCCTCTAAGGTGTGGGGAGTTATCCTTCAGCCAGCTCTTGGGCCGGGCTCTCAACAGCTTCAACGGCCACCCCGTAGCCGGCGGCAGCTCCGGTGGCGAAGGTGCCATCGTCGGCCTGCACGGCTCGCCCATGGGCATCGCGACCGACATCGCCGGCTCCATCCGAATACCCTGAGCTTTTAACGGGATCTATGCCATCCGGCTGTCCACCCATGCGGCTAAGCTACGAGGGCGTCACGTCCAACGTCCGCGGCGGCCGAGCCATCTAGGCAGCCATCGGGCCCATCCAGGAACCGACAAGTTGTCTCCATCAAAGGTCAAGAATTGAGAACAAGTGACGAGCCTGCCCTGATTCCTGTGACTGATAGATGTTCAAGCATTCTACCCGTTCCCATTTTCTCGCCCCGTCTCAACAGGTATAAGTATATGCCCTGTACGATTTGAAACGCATCTGGTATTGCTAGGATTGTCTCATCACCGCTCTTTTGCAATATTTACTAATATTAATCAATCGCTATGCCCCTCTTTCAGCCTCTCTTCCCTCCGCCTTACGCGGTACTTCACCCAAAGCTTGGTACCTCTTGGCTTTGCAAGTGCGCCCCTCTCAATCATCTCCATATCGTTATCTGTCATGCCCCTCGTCATCTCAAAGCCCTCAAATTCGTCAAGCAGTCGCGCCAGTGTCTTTTGCATGTGTATCCACGCCAGTCCCCTGCCGAGACATCCGCGCTGGCCGGCCGAGAAGGGGATGAAGGCCTTAGTCATTAGGTCCTTCAATTCCTTGGAGTCAGTTAACCAGCGGTCTGGGTCGAAAGTAGCTGGGCGGTCAAAGACTTTGGGGTCGCGGTGGATTGAGTAGGGCTGCGAGGAGACGATGGTCTGTATTCCCGTACAATCAGCGCCCTTGTCATATAGTTTGGAGGGAAGCTGTTCGCACTGGTCAGGTGCAGTCAAGGGAGGCTTCGACAACTTACGTGCGGCGGATATGTGACACCTTCTATGGTGAAGCCCTCGGCCGGCACGACACGAGGCATAGGCGACGGTGCTGGCGGGAAGATGCGGAGCGTCTCGCGGAGAAAGGCGTCAAAATAGCGCAGCCCAGCGAGGTCGGTGGAGGAGTAGTTTGGCGGCAAGGTGGCGAGCTCGGCGCGAAGACGCTTCTCGACCTCGGGGTGCTTGATTAGGAGGTAGAGCATGTAGGCGATTGTGATGGAAGAGGATTCCGAACCGGCGACGCTAGGGAAGGAGTCAGGGGATTCAGGGGTCAGGAGATTCAGTAGCCAGATATTTAGCATTTTAAGGGGAGTTGGGGAGAGGGAGAGGGGATTGAGGGTTAGTGTGGGTAGGGAAATACTTACACGAAACCGTGGCCGGCGATGGCGACGGTCCAGGGGGTATAGGGTTCCTTTGGCTGGCCTGTCTTGGTATCCAAGTACCCACTAAGGAGCGTACCGCTCTTATCGTCGTCGCTCGCGAGGTATGCATCCACACGTTCCTGTGCGTACTTGAAGACGCGCTGCAGACCAAAGTAGGCGTCTTTGACAGGCTTGAGTGGCAGGTAGGGGATGAACGGAATGAGCCACGAGAAGGTTACTTGCTGGTGAAGCGGAAAGCTTGTCAGTTAAATGGACCGCCGAGACGTCCAGGAATACATAACTCAACTTACCAAGCCAATGAGCATAAACGCCCTGTTGAAATCCGTCACGTACTGATGCTCCTCGCCTGTCTGTAGTTGTCCGAACGACTCGCCAAAAGCAAGATCGCCGATCGCGTCGAGGAGAAGGTATTTCCTGTAGGAACAGACAGTCAGATCACATCCGCTTTGCCAAGCTCCTTGAGTTCGCATACAGGAGATTGAACATATCCATCTCATCCCGCTTCTTCATCTCCAGTACCATCTGATCTAGCAACGGCTCGAACCTCCCCTCCATCTTCCTGAGGCTGGCCGGTGAAAACATGGGCTGCAGGTCGCGGCGCTCCTGTACTGAGCGCGCGTGGTCGGTGAAGTTGAACAGGCCTGAGTACTTGTCGCCGACTCCGGGTTGGATTGTGGCGTAAAAATCGGACTTCACAAACGAGGAGCACTTTGTGACGAAGACATGCTGGAATGTTTTGGAAGAAGCGATGGAAAGATGGTTAGGACCAATGCGGACAACCGGGCCCAGCTGCTCGTGGAGCTTCTGGATAACTATGAAGCGGTCACCTGGAGGGCGGTCAGTGGGTCAGCTGGGTCGAGACAGGAAAATAGATACAGAGAAGGGTAAGGCCATGAGAACATACACCTGGCGGTGTGAAGCACTTCCCACCATTCGGTCAGTGCAGCCCACTTGGGGCCGGGAAATGCGCGTAGTGGGGAGAGAAATAGTCTAGCAACGACGAGGTAGACAAGCTGACTGGTGAACAAAGTGACAAGCAGTACGAGCAGCTGCATTGCCAAAGCCATGACGATGAGCGTGGTGCGTGGGATGCAAGTGTTGATCGTGTCTTTTTTGGTCTACGTGCTGATGAGTGAATGAATAAGAGATGGGGTTGGGCGAGCAATTATGCAGTGCGAGCTTCGAAACTAATCCCCAGATCTCCTGTGCGCATGACAGAGAACAGACAGACACAGACAGCGTGGGGACGGGGGAGAGTTGGATGAATTCCATCCAGTGCATGAGTTATGGCCATGAAGGTTACCCGGCGCAAAACTAGGTGGAGCCGAGCCCGAAGCTGAGCCCGAAGCTGGGCGGGATGTGGAGGGCAGACACGCCGAACGCTAACAAGGACGGGTGGGGTGGGACAAGAGACCCGAGGCTACACTAGTAGTAATGCTACTGCTGCCGCGCTCTGAGCTGCCTGCCTGCCTGCCTGCTTGTCTATCTGTCCGGGTCTCCGGGTCCTTCTTCCCTTGACATCCATCCTCCCCCCTGAACTCTTTTCCCCTCCCCTCTTCCCCTCGCTATCTTTACCTTCCGTAGTCCTTCCTACCCACACTTCCTCTGCCTCACTCACAACTCTGCTACGAAGCTATGTCAAGTTGCGACACCTCGCAACCGTCGAGCAGACGGCTCAACATCATTATCTGCGGCGGGGGAATCGGCGGCTTTGCTACCGCGTCGCTGCTGCGTGAAGAGCACAATGTCACCGTGCTCGAGCAGTCGCACCTCAACCGCGAGCTCGGCGCCGCAATCACCTTCTCTATGAACGCGAGCAGGCTGATGCGCAGTAGCTTGCAGCGGGCGGGCTTCGACAAGGAGCTGGCAAAGTACGTTGAGGCCGAGAAGGTAGGAGAAATCACTTCCCGTGCATAGTGAACGACAGTAGTGGCTGATCTTTCTTCCGCAAACCCAGTTCCAAGAGCTACACTATCGTGACCTCTCGGTGCTGCTCGAATGGCCCATGGAAGTGGTCACCAAGAAGTACGGCGACCCTTGGTGGTACTTTTCGCGCGCCGACATACACCAGGAGCTTAAGCGCACCGCCCTCTCCCCTACCGGCCTCGGCACCCCCGCACACCTCGAAACAGGCGCCAAAGTGTGCACCGTCGACGCTGCCAGCGGCAAAGTCACTCTCGAGGACGGTCGCGTCTTTACAGGCGACGTCATCATCGGCGCCGACGGCATCCGTTCCACCACCGGCAAGGCAGTCTTCCCCTCCGATATCCAGACCGTTGACAGCGGCATGTCCGCCTACCGGTGCATGATCTCCTCGGCCCGGTTGCGCGCGGACCCGCTCACCGCCCCCCTGGTTGACTGCGCAAAGGTGCTCATGTTGATTGCTCCGGATAGGCGCATTGTCGTCTATCCTTGTAGCAGCTGGGAGTTTATGAATTTTGTGTGCATCTTCCCGGACGACCGGCCGCGTACCACCCAGTGGAACTCGCAGGTCGACGTCGACGAGATGGTCGCTACCTTTGCCGACTTCCACCCGGCCATTCCCAAGATGCTGGGCATGGCCACCGAAACGGGTGTGTGGAAACTGCTCGACCGCGAGCCGCTCGAGAACCTCGTGCGGGACAAGTTTGCCCTGATCGGCGACGCCGCCCACGCCATGGGGCCTCGTATGTCCTCTCCTAGTCCGCCACACACAACATCCTCCCTCTCACGTAACTCGGCACACCTGCCCACACCCGCCTGCTGACACAGCTCTTCCAAACAGACCAAGGCCAAGGCGGCTGCCAGGCCATCGAAGACGCCGAAGCGCTGCGGATTACCCTCGCCGGCTGCACAAACCCTTCGGAGGTCCCGCACCGCCTGTCCGTCTTCAACAAGCTGCGCGTCGAGCGCGTCGCCCAGGTGGTGCGGTACACGCGGGCCATGGCCCCGCGGCGAGTCGACGACGCGCGCGGCGAGAAGGTCGACCACAAGACGACACAGACGTACAGTGACTATTACTGGCGGTACCGCATGACAGACGAGGCGGTGAGCATTATGAAAGAGAACGGGTACAAGGTGGACTTGAAGAACCAGGAGACGGGAGAGCTCGTTTTCGCGGCGTCATGAAAGTAGGAGTGGTGTCTTCGCTCAGAGGTATGGACGAAGAGTACGGCACTGCTGCTGACTACATCGGCTCGTAGGGCCCGATCTTGGAGGGGACTAGTGAGGATAAGTATGCAGATGGCTTTCTAGTTGTGGTCTCGTAAGCTCAGCCTCGCATCGCAGACGCTTGGGCTCCTGGAATGAACATAAAGTGACAGCTTGAGAGCAAACGCGCAATGCCTACCCACTTCACAAGCCATAGCCCAACCATCTACCAGAGACAACCAAGGGCTCCGCCGATGAGAGTGAGAGAAAGGACTCGTTTACGACCCATTACACTATGGCTTTAGCTACTGTCTTGACTTTTTCATGACTCAACCGACAGTCAAACAACAATATTGGCCAACTCGTCTTGGAGTTATTTAGCACCTAGCATATAATTGGTCGTGGCTTTAGAGGACAGCTCGCCAGCATACAAGGCCAAGTTGGAGAAGGTGGCGTGTTGAGGAGGCTAAGGTAGGGGATGCCCGCGAAGTCGGCGGTGAACAGTCTCTTCACTGGTCGAGGGGAATAACTGTTCAACTTCGGCTTACCTTGACTACAATTCGGCAGTGACTGCCGGGTATCATCAAGGCCTATAATTAATAGTAAGTTATATAAGTATCAACATTTGCGCAAAAAAGAGCTTCCAATTTCCAGGCCAATTAAATCATCTTACGATGGTGTGGAATGCTGACGGGAACAATAACTCAGCCGGTTCGGCAATGATAGGCAGTGAGCCACTTTATCAACTGGAGCTCCCCAGCGTCATCGAGGCGGGTGAGTAATCTTCCACATCTCGTATGTAACCACATCCGACGTCGGGGCGACTTATTTATGCTTGCAGCTACTGTGTTGCATACATATTGCATCACTCCCCTGCACCACGGGTCGAAGTGACACGAATTACCCCCGCCTCGAGCTTTCAACCCAAGGCCTAATTACTTGTAAGGTTCCTGCCTTCGCTCTAGGATAGACGGCTTGCAGCCAGAGGTCGCATCTTACACAACCCCCGCAGACATCTTCGTCAAGATGAAAAACACATTGTGGGCGTGCCGTGCAGTGCTGGCATTGTTCATACAAGGAGCAGTCGCACGCAATGTCCTGGACCTCTCCGAGCAGGTGTGGGAGTTACAAAACCCGACGCTGAATATTTCGGTGCGGGGAAAGGTGCCGTCGCATGTCCACCTAGATCTATACGCGAGCGAAGTCATTGGCGACCCGTGCGTACATTCTTGACCCTGAATTTGAATTCACCCTTCGACAGATGCCGCTGAAAATTCGATCTGATATTGGGAACGTCACAGTTACTATGGGCTGAACGATTTCGATCTCCGTTGGGTGGCGTGGGCCAACTGGACCTATACGAGCAACATCCGCGGACTGTGAGTGTGGAATTAACAGCGATAAGCCTTCCCATCAATTCTGTCACTTACACATGTTGCAGAAAATCGCTAGTAAACTCCAGCACCACGGACACATTCCTGCTCTTCGACGGACTGGACACCTTCGCAGATATATCCTTCTGCGGGCAACATGTCGCCACGACTGACAACCAGTTCCGCCAGTATTACTTCAACGTCTCGTCCATCTTGTCCGCATGCAACTCGACGGGGTTGCCGGAGCTGCGCGTCGATTTTGCTAGCGCCCCCGGCACGGCCCTCGCCATCGCCGCGCAGCCGGGACAGGAGACGTGGCCGCCACGGGTCGAGGGCACATTCGAATTTGCGCAGAGGCAGTTCGTCCGCAAGGAGCAGTCCGACTTCGGCTGGGACTGGGGTCCGGCCTTCGCGCCTGCGGGTATCTGGCAGAAGGCATGGGTCATCCAGCTCCAACCCGGCGAGATCGCGGTTCGCAACTCGGCATTCGACATATACAGGAAGGGCCAGTTGAATAATCTTCCTCCAGATCAGGGAGCGGATTGGATCTTCAACGCGAGTATAGATGCTATCAATGGCATTCCCGAAGACGCGACGATGAGATATCGGATATCAGGACCCGGGGGCCACGTCGTGGACAGTGGGGACATGACCCAGGTGAACAACACGGGTGACGTGATCGCCGGCGTGGTTTACTTGAAATCGTCCGACTACGAGCTCTGGTGGCCTACCGGGATGGGTCCACAGACGCTCTACAATATCACTATAGATGTCGTCAGCGGCCCCAGCAACAAAGCTGTCGCCTCAGTTACAAAGAGAACCGGGTTTCGCACTATCGTGCTGAACATGGGCGAGGTCACGGACGAAGAGATTGCACAGGGGATTGCTCCGGGAAATCACTGTAGGTTCTTCTCCCACCCGCCAGACGACTTGTTACGATTGCAAGAGGGTAAAGAAATACTGATGGCACGCAAAGGGCATTTCGAAATCAATGGTCACCCATTCTATGCCAAGGGTAGCAATTTCATCCCCCCTGACGCATTCTGGCCGCGGGTGACACCGCAACGCATCCGGCAACTCTTCAGCGCGGTAGTGGCGGGCAACCAGAACATGCTCCGCGTCTGGTCGAGTGGAGCATACGGCCCGGATTTCATGTACGAGCTCGCCGACGAGATGGGCATCTTGCTCTGGACGGAATTCGAGTTCGGCGATGCGTTGTATCCCGTAGACGCTGCTTTTCTCGACAATTGTCTTCAAGAAGCCGTCTATCAGGTCCGCCGGATCAACCACCACCCATCGCTGGCTGTCTGGGCTGGGGGTAACGAGCTCGAGAACTTGGAGCTCTCCATGGTCAGGCTGAGCGCACCGGATGAACTCGGAAGATACCAGGCCGAGTACGAAACCCTATTTCTCAAGACGCTGTTGCCCGCGGTATACGAGAACAGTAAGGGTATCACGTACATGCCTAGCAGTACCAACAACGGGTACCTGAGCCTCAATTTCTCCAACGCGATACCCTGGATTCCGAGATACAACAACCGCACTCGGGGATCGATGTACGGGGTCACGGAGTACTACAACTATCGTTACGAACAAGCTTTCAACATCAATTCGTACCCGGTTGGGCGGTTCGTGAACGAATTCGGGTTCCATTCCATGCCGAGCCTGGAGAGCTGGCGAGAGGTCCTCCCGGAGGAAGACCTCCACTTCAACTCCAGCACCATCGTGCTCCGCAACCACCACTACCCCGCCGGCGACCTGAACACGACCAACTACCACAACTCGAGTCTCGGCATGGGCGAGATGACGGCCGCCGTCACGCATTACTACCCGTTCATCAACAAAACAGACCCGGTCGCCAACTTCTCGGCCTGGTGCCACGCGACCCAGGTCTTCCAGGCCGACTTCTACAAGAGCCAGATCCAGTTCTACCGCGCCGGGTCGGGTTTCCCGAACCGCGGACTGGGCTCCCTGTACTGGCAGCTCGAGGACATCTGGCAGGCCCCGACGTGGGCGGGCATCGAGTACGACGGGCGGTGGAAGGTGCTTCACAACGTGGCCCGGGACATCTACGAGCCCGTCATCCTGGCCCCTCTGTACAACGTCACCAGCGGTCTCCTCGAGGTCTACGCCGTCAGCGACCTCTGGTCGCAAGTCAACGGGACCGCCACGCTCGGCTGGATCGGGTGGTCGGGCGACGCGCTCGACGTGTCGTCGACGGGGAATTCGTCCTCGCCATTATCCTCGCAATCCTCTAACAGCTCGGCTTCTCCTTCCTCTCCTTCTTCTTCTCCCCCTTCCTCCTCAGGGGCCACCATCACAAACGTAGAGTTCACCATCGGGCCCCTGAACAGCACTCTTCTCGCTACCATCGACGTCTCCAACCTCATCGCCACGGGGGCGCTGGACCCGGCGGCCGGCCTGTTCGTCGCGAACCTGACAGCGACAGGCACGCCAATCAACGGGGCGGGGGGCAACGCGACGAGGACGACGTACGTGCACACCAACTACCACACACCTACACCGCTGTCGCGGGCGGCGCTGGTGGATCCAGGGCTGGCGGTGCGGCACGACGGCGATCGGGGAGAGTTTGTCGTTGGAGCGCGGGCGGGGACGAGCATCTGGACGTGGCTGAGTCTGCAGGAGAGGGATTCGGGCATTGTTGTGACCTTTGACACAAACGGGTTCTTGTTGCGCAAGGGGGAGGAGATGAGGGTTGGGTATACCGTTCTCGGGGGGGAAAGCGAGGGGTGGGAGGAGAGGGTCGTTGTAGAGAGTATTTGGAATAATACTCTAAGCGACTGATGATTGAGTGCAAATGCGCTCCCATCGCTCGAGGAAAGGAATATAAAAGAAGGATTGATGCTAGGAAAGGGGAGGATGGAGTTCAGTAGTTATTCGACGCCCAGACTCGCCCCTGGTTCTTTCGTCTGAAGTTTATTGGGCCAAGAGATGTTGTTTGGAGTATCACGCGGTTTATGTGGTCTGTTTTTCTGCATCGTATTTTTATTATGTCTGCCGTTTCTAGGCTGAGGAAGCACTATGTGAGTAAGCTTTTGAGTGGTAGGTGGCGGAGATCGAGGCGGAGACGAGAGGGCTCGACTAGGACTCGTACTTGAGGAGTAGGCAGTTCCGCGTAATTAACCCTAGCCTGATAGTTGGCATTAGATCAACTCGAACTTGCTTCCTGTTTCCGGTTATTTTCTTATTCTCTTGCGGTTGTCGGAAAGCCATAATGAACAGAGAGGGTGCAGCCATATACCGCAGATTCGATATCTGTATGTGCATAGGAGAGGCCGCGCAGCGCGAGACGGCACCGACCAACGCAACAACAGTAATGCCGACGATAGCCACGACGACTTAAACGGGGTCGGGAAATTCGGGCAAGGCATCCGACGACCATCCTGTCCGGCTCGCGACCCCGGCGCTTGACACCGGGTCCGAGACTTCGCCACCCAGTCGGCGGCCGCGGTGTCGGAGAGCGGCGCCAGCTGGACCATGTCCGACGCCGTCTGGTTCCTCTTCGGGTGGTCGGTCTCGAAACTCGCGTCCCACCCCAATTGGACATCTTGGAGCATGGAGAGAGAGCGCCCTCTCTGGCTGGAAGCAAACAGGTGCTGCCCCGGCTAGGTTTGAGGGGTCGAGGTTGTTTCAACCCAGCCACTTGATAATCACGTCCCATTGTTGTAGCAAGACGGCTTAGTCCCAAGGAAAAAGGGTCGGCGGCATCGCAAACAATGTATCCATGGTATCGGTGCAGTCAAAAGGTTGTAGACCGATGTCGTCGAACAGCATCTGGCCGCACGTCGCATCCGAACTGAGCATGGACAATGGATCAACCAACCCCGTATGACTCGGCTCGGTATTTGTGCTGTCCGGGTTGAGATTCCTCGACATGGTCACGTCTGGGCGGTGAAACCACAGCCTATTGAGAAGCTCGGCGTACCTCGATGCAATGTGATTATCGTCAACAGCGGCAGTCCGCAGAACGGATATAAAGCGCTGCATCAGGGCAGATGTCTCAAAATGCTTCCCGGAAGATATAGCACCCGCGGCATGGGCTTTGAATAAGAAGACAGAAGAGTGTATCTCGTACCTGCTTTGGTAAGTCGACGCCGAACAGGAAATCAGAATCAGAATAATCAGAATCAGGTCGGGGGCAACGCACAAATAGAACCGTGCCGGCATGTACCTGAGGTGTCTTCTCGGGTCGATGTCTTCGGTGACGATCCTCAGGAGCTTTTCGGCCGCATCCACGGCTTCATAAATATGGCGTGCATCACCGGTAGCCATTGTTGAGTCGGGGAAGTATGGCTTCGGCTTGGCGGCGTCGCCAGACTCGGTGTTGGATTGTCTTGGTCCGGCCCGGTAGAGTACGGCCTGGAACGCAAAGGCGTTGACGTAGAGGCGGAGATACTCCTGCATCAGCGTCAAGCAGCTCCTTAGATATTGCGGCACGCCTATCGACCTCCACGCGCGTTGCCACGCCGCCATGGCTTTGCTTACATCGTCGATGTACTTGACATAGTCTCCCCTCAGCATGAGCTCGGCAGTGCGGGATCTAGAGGCGAAGAGAATGTCATGGGCGTTTCCGAATAAAGTTGTCAGCTCTACCTGAGCTTGTAAGAACGATGCAAAGTCCTCGTTGTGAGGGTGATGTGGTTGGAGCGATGGGAAATCTTGCGCAGTGAACCTCGCAGAAAGGGCCGGGCCCCGACACCAAAATGCCTGTCCCATGCGGATCGATATCTGTCGGTCGGAGAGATAGGTAACTTCTGGCCAGTCAGCTTGAGTCACTGGTGCCGAAAGGATGGTGTGACGTACATGTCCAGGCAAGACGCTCCCGCTGGACTGAAGCATCGACCTCGACATCGTTTCCCTTGAAAGAGCTATCCTCCAGACGCAACAAATACGCAAGTCTTACCGCTAGACCTAGAATCGACCACGCCGCACCTTCACCGCGGTCGTCGGTCTGTCCCGGATAGAGCGGCGTCCATTCGCCGAGCAGCAAGAGACCTTCCACGCATCCAACGTTCCGGATGGTGTCCATGCCGAGGACGACGTTTAGTATCAGCTGGCGCATATAATTCCATATGGACTTATTTAGATATGCGAGATCCGGCCGGTCCTTTGAGACAACCACGATGATAGCGGTTAGGAGGAAGGATTCGTGTTTGGTGGTATCGGGAAGATGCGTCGGCTGGAGAACACTTGAGGGGACAACCGGGAAGAAGGGGTGATAGTTGTCGGCATACCTTTCAAGGGCGAAGAGTTAGTTAACCGGGAGATACCAAGATACCAAGGATGCGAAGAACTTGCAGTTGTAACAGTTGCACTAGCAACTCGGAGCTAATCGTTCCATCTTGTACGGGGGGGTAGGTATAAACACTCGTCGCCTCTGGGTTCCGAGCTCCTTGATCGGCTGAGGAGGGAGCCAGATTGTGGGGGACCCCTCCGGGTGCAATTGACGACCGGAAACAAAGCCCAGGAGAGCCAGCAACGGCATCACCAGCACCAAAGATACCGGAAGCATCGGTGACGGGATCGGATGGCTCTCTGTCACCGGGCTGTTCCGCAGCGTGTGCAAGTATCAGCAAAGCATCGGACGGGTTCTGGAGGTTATCGTGGACGGGGTCTCCCGCAGTCCGGGGCTGTCGAGATGGCAGATTGTCCTTTGGTGAAAGCACAGAAGATACTGCCGTCGTCTCCTGGCCACTTGTCGCGGCCCGCCGTGCACGACGGAGATGCGAGAAGTCGCCGCCGCGCTTTGAGCCTGCCAGAAGACATTCGGCACCTTCACGGACGCATTTCACGCAGGGAGGTCTTCCTGGATCCCCAGTGCTCTGTCTGCAGATCGGGTTAAGAACTTTGTCAGTTAGGGAGATAACTGATAATTAGCTCCGGACTGGAGAGAGAGACATGGGGGCTGGGACTGGGACCCACAAGTCACAGCGCGTCTTGCGTGCGCGGCATCTAACGCACGCGCGGTATTGTCGAAGGCCGATGCCTTTGGTCATTGTTCGCAAGTGAAGGAGCGGTCAATGTGGGAATCCGTCCAGCCGCCTTGACAGAAATGATGTTGATGCATGGCCGAAAGCTATTGCCGGTGCAGTGGAGGGGGAGAATGACTGGGGTCCCACTGTAACCTCGGCTGCAGCGTCAGGCAATAGACGGCTATAGATGGCTGTCCCACTATTGAGCTTATAGACGGCTGTAGACGGCTCCACCGCCATGCCAAGAGCGATGCGGATACCTGGCGATAAGCGGGCCCATTTCCCTTCAGCGTATAGGGAAAGCTCACATGTCATTCTAGAGTAGGTAATTATGTCAGAAGAGTCCGCGAGGGACCGGAGAGAGGAATGGCCGGGATCCTCTCTTGTCTGGCCAATGTCTCCCGTAGAGAGCCAGCGGGGCATAACCCAAACCAAGCGAAGGGGGGATCTGCACAGTAGGAGATATATAACGGGGAATGCAGCCTCGATTCTTGGTCATCATATTTGTGTCCTGGATTAGACGAATTTGTGACCGCGAGCTAACACGCCAAACCCCCTTGTCAATCTAATTAGTCTGCAATCATCAGAATTCCACAATGGCACCCACTCGCTCCGAACCTTGGCCTCTCGAACCCTCACCAGCCGTTTCGTCGCAGAAGCAAAATGTCACCAACGCGATGACGGACGACATGTATGGCAAGTATTGCCCTGCAGAACCGGCTACACTGCAACTCGAGTCCAACTTCGGTCCCATGGATCCCGAGGCGATCGGCTACCTCCAGCCCACAACGATGGACACCCCCCTCGAAGAAATGCGTAGGCGTTTTGCCCACGACGGCTATCTCTTTGTAAGTGTCCCTGCACCCGTCCCTCACCCAAGTGGCCCGCCCGACCAACGAGAACTCGACGTCCAGGTCAAGAAGTGCATTCCCAAGGAAGCATCCCTCGAATGCCGCCGAGCCTACTTCGAGCACATGCGCCCAAGCGGCCTCCTAAAAGAGGGCAGCGACCCCGTAGACGGCATCTTCTCGCATGCCGACAGCCGGAAATACCTCCCTCCAGGCAATCTGCGACGCCTCTTCGGGCTCAAGGACGACCCCGAGAGCGACCGCTACGTGGAGCTGATGATATCGGCCCACGAAGCGCCATTCTACCTCGACCTATGCGCGAACCGGGAACTCCGCGACTTCGTCAGCCGCTTCACCGGCTGGGCCAAGCCGCACATGCTGCAGCGCACCATGCTGCGGGCGTTTGTCCCCGATAGCGAGCTCACGCCAGTCCACTACGACCAGATGTACCTGCGGGCGGGCCCCCCCACGAGCCTGACCGCCTGGGTCCCCATTGGCGACGTATCGCTGGAAGGGGGCGGCCTGATGTACCTCGAGCGGTCGACGGACATCGGCAGGAAGACTGAAGGGGACTTTGCCAAGCACGCCGGCAACCTGACTGATGAGGAGATGGTGAGTGCCTTCAACAAGAACATGAGCGACGGTGGCTTCTTGAGCCGAGATACGGTCGCCTACGGGAAGGGGGTGCGCCGGAAGTGGCTTGTAGCCGAGTACGAGGCCGGCGATGTCATCTTCCACAGCCCTTACATGGTGCATGCCAGCTGTAAGAACAAGGACCCAAACAGCAAGATCCGGCTGGCCACCGACCTGAGATTTGTTGATCCGGAGAAGCCGTACGATCATGTGAGTAGACCGGTCTTGACACAAGTCCTGTTGTTTATTCGGTGGATGCCATGTTAACAACATTTCAGCGATGGATGAAAGTATATAGACCGCTTGATGGACTGTAATTGGACTTCCAATTCCTCCGAGGGGAAAGACAGTCTTTGGAGTTTCGTTGGAATTGTTTCAAATGCTGTCACGATATTTACGCGCCGGAGAACGTGTTAAACTCCACAGCCCTTCCATAGCAAAAAGGAACTTAGTTTACCATCTATGACGTGCAAGCGCAATTTGTAGTTGTCCTGGTCTAGTTGTGTGTTGCTCTTGGGAGGAAGTCACTACAAGCGGTTGAGCGACTCGTGCACTTACAGGGGCTGCTGGTAGATAGTATCATGGCCGGGGCTATTTCCCAGAGCATTAGCATCCATATCTGTAAGTAGCTACGGTCTGCGTGGAAAGGAGCTCCAAGAGGACAATGGGCATTGGAGCTTCGTGGTTGGTGCGTGCGACATCCAATGCCGTATCACATTCTTTCACAATGGTGGGTCAAATAAAGAATCCCGGAATGCCATTCACGTCATAAACCGTCTACAGCCGGCGAGGGTTTGGGTTTGGGCCTTCCCCGGTTCAAGTTTACCGCACCCCCACCCCGCACCCCGCAAGAGGAAAATGCGGGGAAATGGGGTTAGGGGGCTAATACCAAGGCTCTCGTGCAGGTTTAGGGGTTAAGATCCCGGCATATGCTCTGCAATAGCCATGGCAAGGGCCTTGGCTCGCCTCTAGCCTCGTCCGTCTATTGCCGTCGAGCTAAGATGGGCTGTTTAGTGGTCAGAACGACGGGTGTGGGGTGTGGGCGGGTACAAGAAGAGCCAGAGTAAACATCACAGACTTCCACAAAGACGGTTCCGAGCATCTCTCCCGGAGCAAGCCGTCTGCGAACCCAACTTACAATGTTTCTGCAGAAATTCGTGCGCAATGAGGCAATCAAGACGGATCCTCCGGAGATCTACAATCTGAGGACCGTCCTGGTCAGCCTGGCAGTAAGTCTCTTTTTACCTCAAATGCAGCGAGAGTCTTCAGTTGCTAATCACAACACCCCCAAAGGCATGCAGCGGCGCCCTACTCTTCGGAATGGACATGGGCATCATTGGAGGAGTCCTGGCTATGGACACCTTCAAAGAGTAAGCAGTCGCCCATGTTCATCACCATCCCCACCCCACAACACATTGATCGAAGGCGAGTTACCTGGACGCATCTGACCTATCTGTTCAGGCAATACGGCCTCACTGATAAGCCCGATCCCGTCATCGCCAACCTCTCGTCCAACATCGTCTCCGTAATCCAGGCGGGCGCGTTCGCCGGTTGTATCATATCTATGTGGCTGGCGAACCGGATCGGAAGACGATTGTCGCTCATCTTTGCCTCCATATTAATCTTCATTGGCGTCGCGCTTCAGGCCGCTGCCAGTGGCCACATCGCCTTGATCTACGTAGGAAGGTACGTCCATGGCTCCTCCACGTTAGGCTCTCATTCACATTGACTGATCCGTCTCCTCCTAGATTCATTACGGGTATCGCCATTGGGATCGCCTCGACCGTGAATCCACTCTATGTTTCGGAAAACGCACCGCGAGGCATCCGGGGCCTTCTTACTGGCTGTTACCAGCTAAGTATCGTTACGGGCATGACTGTAGGCCAGATCCGTGCTGAGTATGAGTAACCTACCCTTTCGATACTGACAATTCGATATAGCTCGCCTTCTGGATCAACTACGGCTGCTTGATCCACGTCAGCGGCCACGCCCAATACATCATCCCCCTAGCGCTCCAGGCCCTCCCCGCCATCAGCTTGTTCTTCGGCATGCTTTTCGCCAACGAGTCTCCCCGTTTCCTTGCCCAAAAGACCCCAGACAAGGCCCTCGCCGTTCTGGCCACGCTCCGCGGCCTCCCGGCAGACCACCCCTACGTGCGGGGCGAGATGGAGAGTATCACTCTGCAGCTGGAGGAGGAGAGAGCCCTGGCGTTCAACGGCTCCGGCTGGACGTTGGTCAAAGAAGCCTTCACTGTCAAGTCCTACCGGCGTCGGACCTTCTTATGTATTACACTGATGATGTGGAGCAACCTGACCGGCACCAACGCCATGACCTACTACAGCCCTACCATTTTCAAGAGCGTCGGCCTATCTTCGTCCCAGGCTGGTCTGCTCGCGACGGGAGTCTATGGCATCGTAAAGATGATTTCTTGTTTGATTTTTATCCTTTTCGTCACAGACTCCCTCGGACGGAGAAAGAGTCTGCTATGGACCGGAATTGTCCAGGTGAGAATGCTCTCGGCTGCCCCAGCAACGTTTGCTTCTCTTATACTGACTATCCTATTCACTCGAAGGGATTGGCGCTCTTCTATGTAGGATTCTACATCAGATTTGACCCCCCGACGGTGGACTCGCCGCCCGGCGCGGCGGGCTATGTCGCCATTGTAGCCATCTACATCTTTGCTTCCATGTACCAGTTCGGCTGGGGCCCTGTTGTCTGGACGTACTGCGCCGTAAGGACTCCATCATCCGCCGAATGGTGTTGTTGCAGGATGCTGATAGGTTCTAGGAAATCCCGGCCGCCCGCATGCGTGCACTGCAGATGGGCATGGCCACGGCCAGCCAGTGGCTGTTCAACTTTGTTGTCGCCAAGGGAACGTTGAGCATGTTCGCGACCATGGGGAAGGGCGGATTCGGCACCTACTTTCTGTATGGGTCGTTCTGCTTCATCATGGTGGTGTTTGCTTGGTTCTTCGTGCCCGAGACAAAAGGTCAGTTTCTCTCTCGGCAAGTTCCACAATTGCACGCCTGAGCTGACCTTTGACGTGTTTGTAGGGTTGTCTCTGGAAGACATGGACGAGCTATTCGCTCAGGATTCTGTCAGGGGCAAGTTTGTGCCAACACGTAGCGTCCTTGTGAATGAGGAGTGCGACGTGAAGATAGTGGAGGACCAGAGGTTTGACCATGTTGACCGAGTTTAAGTACCGGATGTGGTGATGCCGTCCACTGGGACCGTCGCTAAAGAGCAATGGTCGAAAGGGGGAGAGTAGCTATAGTATCACTCGAATGATTTCAAATTTAGGCAGTTTGTCTCTCTACAACAGTAGGATTGCCCTTGTCATGCTCATCCCTGGAAACGCCATAGTGCCTTTGAAAGAAAAGCATGTTAGCTCCTGCTCTGGCTCCTCCTCCCTAAGTCGTCTAACAATAAAACAACGAAATGCCCAATTAATCTGCAGTTAAGCGAGTGTCGATTGACTCTCTTGCGACAACGGCTTCGGCGGATTCCGGATCTTCGATGGACTCTATCAACTCATGCTGCTCTTGGTCTAGAGGAACGCCTCTCTTAGGACATGCCGGGGGTTTGCCTAAGCCATTGTCAGCGTCCTGATTTCTCACTGGCAGTAATTCTAGCTCGTCATCACCAACCTAGGTCTGTGGCTTTCTTCCGTATCCTGTAGTCCACGTAGTCCTTCCCGCGTATCATGCTGTATACCACGTGGACGAACTGGCCCAGCGCCATGATGAGCGGGACCAGCTGGCCTACCGAGTCCAAAGACTGAACACCGCGTATCTCATTCCAGTGGATCTGCAGTTCAACCGAGGGTACCATCAACGAGAGAAAGAATGTGGCACGCATTGCTGATGCGGCTAAAACCGTGGATGAGACAGCGACTCTTTTGACCGGCGGTAAGTGTTGGATGACTGCGGGCAGGTTGGCCCGGGATTCGGGAAAGAAGGAGTTGTATAGTGCTACATCGTCGTTGTCCAAGCGGTCCGGCACAGGCGCGGCATTACACTGCGTCCGCCCTCTGAGCGCCGCGTAGGTTTTTTCTTTTCGAGGGGATCAGCATACACACATTGTGCTGCCGGAGAGCTAATACCGAGAATTGGGTCATGTACTCACGGAACATGTAAATACACCAAACGATGATGAGAAAACAGATGTACAGGCCGAATACGCCGCACACAATGCCCCAGACGACCTTGTTTAGGGTACGAAACCAACCCCGGACGTCGACCTTGGCGAAAAAGAAGCCGTACTCCACGCACGCAGTCCGCGGTAAGGTGTCGAGTCCCCGGAACCAGAACCAGGTAGCGTATCCAACAAAGGCAAAGACGAATGCATACTGAACCCGAAGTCTGACTAATGACTCCGTGGGCACCGGCTGCCCAGGAACGGGCAGGAATTTCTTGGTAGTCCTCGAGGAGGCGACCACCTGAATTGAAAATAGCCACATGATGACAGCCACCTCTGGCGCGCGGAGGGAGCCCATGATGGTTTCCCGAACCAAGGCTACCAGGATGGCCAGCAAGAGGCCCATGGCCGAACTATGCAGGAATGCCGCCTCGGCATCGAGGAATTCCCCAGCCACGGCAAATGTGATGGATTGGATGTAGAAAGCGGTGCGGAGCCCCAGACCGGTGAGGTCGGGATTTCCATCCAGGCCGCAGACGGGCGGCTGTCCGTCGTTCGCCATGGTTTGGTGGTATTTCTGTGGGATGTTATATTGGTTGAGCTTCGAATCTCTCTGCGGGACCGACGAATCTAACAATAAAATGGCAAACTTGGAGGATTAGAAAAGATTTTGGCTGCTTCATGGGCCAGGCCCTTGAAAAGGGGTCTAGACTGACCGAACTGGCTGCAGGGACAAGGGGTGGCAATTCAGCCGCAAGCAAGCTGATGTTTCATCGGACCAGTGACTGGGCGTCGCAACATCGCCAAGAACGCCGCATGGACGAGGTGCAGACATTAGCGTCGAGTGCTCGGTGCTCGGTACCCTTGCAGTAATTAATTATTACCGAACGCAGCGTTTCTGGCAGCGAGGCCGCCCGCAGGCACGTTTAAAACTCGCCACGTCCCCCGACCCCCTGATGAGAGACATCGACATGGCTTGCCTCTGGCTTCGCCAAATTCACCCCCACGCTGCGTCCTTCCAAGTTGGTTCGAAATGGCCCAGACCAACATCTGCGATGTGGACGGAAATGGGGACTTTTACGGACTCGGCATCCGCGTGGGATTCTACAGCCAATGGATATCCACTCTCCTAGTCAACATCTTTGTCCGTGAGGAAGCAGCAACCTCCCGTACCGTCAACCTCCTTCTTCAGCTTGCGGTCCTCATCTGCGTTGTGTTCCTCACTATCAGAAGGGCCATATATCCTCACGAAGTCATGATCGCCTTCTGGCTGCTGGTCGGCGGGCCTTGGAGCATGCAGTGGGGCGCTTTCAACCGGTCCGGGACCCTGGTCGCCCTGAGCCGGCTGGTCTTGTACGCGGCACTCTCGGCTTACAGTTGTTGGTTCTGGTTTGGCGGCTTGGACGAGCTGCCACAGACTCCTTGCGAGAGCTTTGTCTTTCTGGGGGGAGCAACAACGCACGGCTGGTTCCGATGGTTTGGAAAGGCGCTGTCAATATGCGGACTCGCCGCGTGTGTTGCGGTCTTGGGTTGGGGCACTGTACGCCACTGGAAGGGGAAGATGCACGGATCTTCTGCGTCTCGTGTTGGGCGTCGGTCCAAGTCGACAGTTCCAGAGGCGCCACAGACGGACATCGCCCTTCTCACCGTTTCGGTCTCTGCCATTGTCCTATCCATTATCTCGACCGAGTACCTCATTCGCGACAACCACCTTGTTGGCGTTGACGTCCTCCTTCAGCCAGGCCAGCTTATACCGTTGATCGTGGGCGCCTTTGGACTGATGGAAATGGGTATCTCTTTGCTCAGCGATGGCAAATTATTCAAGCGGCAGTGCTTGACATTCATTAACCATCACTTCACTTGATCATAGTTCCTGGAAACAGGGAGCAGTCTAGTTGTACGAGAAATAGGGTTATTGTTAAATATCAGTCTGAACCTTTTTCATACTGGGGCGCTTGGAAGCAATGGCGCAACTGTCGAGCAAACTGTTGGCAGCTGCCACCCCCAAAATGTCGTGTGCAGGCATCACAACCTCTCCCAACCATCGTTTGTGGCGAAACCTCCAAGACAGCTAGGGTGGGGGAGGTTCTCCAAGATTCTCGTCGACCAATGCAAAGATGGGCTCACACCAGAGTGGGATTCGGCCGGGTTGGTTTACCTGGGCCACGAAGCAAGGAGAAGCCAATCCAAAAACGATTACCAAAAAAAGGCATGGTCAACATGCACCCGGATGTCCCGACTTGCAGCCGGAACCTTCTACGGGCCAATTACTAGTCACTTTTCTATGGGGCGGGAGTGCGGGCGGTGCCGATCCTGGTAAGAGGATGCATGAGGTTGGAGGTTTGCAAGAATTTTTGTTGGTTTGGTCAGAACATTAGAGTCAGCAAACCACCAATGGCGATGTGGAGCACACGATGAGGATGCACCTGTTTTGCGGGGGTTGGTATGTAAATATTGTACGAAAACGGATACATAGTCCCTCCCCCTCCCCACAGTTTGCCAGACCAAAAAAAAAAAGGTCGCTTTCTTCCTTCTGCAAGCAATTTTCCTGTTCGGAAAAAAATGCCTGACGACAACGAGCCTGAGCACACCGCGTCTGCAGGTGGAGAGCAGGCGACAGGGGCAAACTCCAGTCAACGACCAGAAGAACCAGCAACTGCGGTACAAGCCACTGCGTCGGGCTCGGAGCCCCAGGCGGCCAGCATTGGCATTCTCCCTGCGGACCACTGGGCCCAGGTTTCCCAGGTAGTAGCGGCAAATGACTCGGTGGTGATAATTGGGACAGACTCACGCTGACTGATAAACCATCGTCCCTTTAGGCCCATCCCGCAGATGATAACGACGCTGAGTCGGCGTTGGGGAGCGATGCTGCTTCTACAACCGCATCCCTGACCTCGGACATTCTTCGTTACAGAACAATCTTAGGCCGCACGTACCACAGCGAGGTGGGGAACGCTCGGTACTGGTAAGAGTCTATCTACACTGGTCATCGTCACTTGGCAATGTCTCACCGCTAATTTCGCCTTGTTTGTATAGGGGTTCCAATGACGAACAACAGAACGAGTCAATGGATATCAAGTAAGTCACGACTAATTCGAGGGTCAATCTAATTGTATTCATTTCATGTATCACTTTTTGCCGCTGACACTCGAATTACCTAGCCACCATACCCTTACTCTTGGGTGCGGAGGGAAACTCTACCTGGCGCCGCTGGAAAAAGACAAGGTGCAGGTAAGGCACTCAATCCCCAATCCGGTTTGACCGGTTTGATCGACTGTCTTCTTCTGCAACTGACATTGGAGATAGAAAGCCGTGGATATTGGAACCGGAACCGGTATGAGAAAACACTTACCAGTAATTATCACCCAACATTGTGTCGCAGAAGATTAACTTTTGTCTGTGGCTTTGATCAGGCATTTGGGCCATGTATGTGTTGTTGTGCCCACCCAAAACCCTTCGACTAACCGTTGACCTAACTTGACACTCACATCTAGCGATTTCGCCGACGAGTTTCCTGGCGCAGAGGTGATCGGCACGGACATCTCGCCGATACAGCCTACATGGGTTCCACCAAATCTAAAATTGTATGTTGAATTCTCTCACCGAGGATGCAAACGCAGCTGGCTAATAATGCCCGTCCCCGTCCCCTTTCCAGTGAGATTGAGGATTGCACTGGCGAATGGACCTTTCAGCCTGAGTCTCTCGATTACATCCATCTGCGATGGCTGCTCGGTAGTATTTTCGACTGGACAGCGCTTTTCAAGCAAGCCTATAGATGCTGCCGGCCTGGCGGCTGGGTCGAGAGCTTTGAAGCTATGTCGCGGGTTGAAAGCGATGACGGCACGGTCAAGGAAGACTCAGCCATGGGTCAGTGGGGCAAGTTCTTTGATGAGGGGGGGAAGAAGATAGGGATGTCCTTCACGGTTGTTGAGGATGGTATTCAGCGGAAAGCTATGGAAGAGGCAGGATTCACTGACATAGCGGAACACACCTTCAAGGTAAGACATGGGAAGGAGGAGCAAGCAAGCAAGCTCCTCCATTCCATCCGGTCTGTGTCTGGTTAGTGTTTAATCACATGTGGCTCCTGCTAATATGTTGGCGATTAGGTTCCCCTCGGCAGCTGGCCCAAAGATCCACAGATGAGAAAGATTGGCCAATTTGCCCAGCTTGTGCTTGAAACGGACGTGGAGGGCTATATTTTATTCATGGCCAACACCATCGGCTGGAGTAGGACCGAGATCCAGGTTTATGTTGCGCAGCTGCGGCGCGAGATACGCCTAGGGAAAAACCATGGTTACTACCGACAAAGGATTGTCTGGGGTCGGAAACCAGTGAATTGAGACAGGAACGAAGGCACTCGTGCAACCATAGGTATTGACATTTACAAGAATTGGAGCTTGGCCCTCCTCGTATGGCCCAGCTAGCCTAGATCTCCACATCCGCTCCCTGGCGCACAGCCCTCTCGTGGGTTTCGAAATGGGTTTATTTTATTTTTATATGTATAGTGCCTCCTTCTGCATTCGTCAACCCGTCGGCCAGCTCGGCTTCCCATGCCTAGGCCTGTCACAATCAATTCGAAATGATAATTTTAGCCACTGATAGTGTACGTGGAGGAGCCACCAGCATTACCCCAGCCCTCAGTCGCAAGAGTCTGGTAGTCCATTGAGCCCAAGTTCATGTTAAGCTTGGCCCAGGCGTTGAAGTGGTTAGCGACGGTAACGGTGCCACCGCTGGGGCGCTTCTGCTGCCGGACCGAAATGTACTGCCAAAAGGTTGTCGTGCCCTGGATAGATGGCTGGTTGACTTGTTGGTGCTTCCAGATGTCGTAAGTGGACCCGTCGCTCTCCAGTGTCCCAACCTTGGAGCCCTGCGCCGCTCCGTTGCCGTTACTATACTCCTGGATGTAATATTCAACCAGGGGGCTTCTCGACCAGCCGTAGATAGAGACGAGAACGGTGCCAGCCGATGCGGTGGTAGTACCACTGAAGGTGATGTTCCTGAAGGGAATATCAGCAAGTGCGTCACGAGTTTGGAAATGGGAGAAAGAAAAAAGAAAAGAAAGATGATGTCACCTCGTCGTCCCCGTTTTCCAGCCCTTTCCGACGACAAAGTCCTGCGCACCAGAGAATGTGACCGAGTATCCATTCGAGCCGGGCTGGAAATTGACATTGCCACCAGTCTTGTAGTTCTGGGTGTAGTCCTGGCGGCGAGCGAGATGATTGCCTCCAAGCTCAAAGTCGGGGAGATCGGGACCGGGTGCACGGTCCACGAGATGACCGGCCTGCAGCGCAGGTCCGACGAACTCAGCGGCAGGAGCGGCGAATGTCCGGCCAATTGCTGAGACAGCGAGGGCGAAGTGAATGAAGCCAACCATGATGGCGGATATGTGCGTTACTGATGATGGATCTGCAAGCTCTGGTGTAGTGTAGTTTGGACCAAGCTTTGCCAAGACGGGACCTCCAACTTTATATTCTTGGAGTCCTTGGCCTTCCTGATCGCCCGTGTAATCTGCCTCGGGGACATATAACCCTTGATTCATATGGAATGCCGTCGTCCGCAGTGCTCATTGCGGTGACACGACCTAATTACCCCTGAGCAATAAATACAATTAGGCAAGGGAGGCCTTCGTGTTACTTGAGATATTGAAGGACCTAAAAAAGACAACGCGGGGGGAGGCACACAGTCGGCAGAGATTGATGAGCGCCTCCAGTCAAGGCACACCCTGCAGTCATCATGAGTGCCGGAGCCGGGAAAATGTGGGGGAGGTGACCCCATTTTGCTCGCCTTCCCCGCTCCCAATAACAATAGATTAACGAATTTAGGCGCCCCGGCTCTCTTGGAATTGAATTGATAAATTGCGCTACTTCAGAACCAGGTGACGTCGAAGTGTTCAGCATTCCAAGCGCTCCTATCGGAACCTTATTCAATACCTCAGTTCCGCCCATGGGAGCGGAGTCATCCTAACCGTTCACATGTGAGGACTGAAATTGCAGCTCTGCTCCTCAACGCCGTCACTTTGGTGTCTCGGCTACCACACTGGAGGTTGACAAGGCACACGCAGTAAATAAGTTTTCCACCACCTACAAGTATAATTATACGGCAGTCATAGATACCAAAGGCTACGCAGGCTCACCTCGATTTCTTCTCCCTTGTGCGATTGCCTGTTTATTTTGCCCAGAATGGACATTGGCACTAGAGGGACTGGTCCCAACGCCACTCGATCGGATGTAGGTAGACCTTCTGGACCTTCGGAAAGTAGCGGGATGCCGTGTCACGGAATGGCACAACCACATCTACGGAATACGAAGCCAATGTTGAGACCAGTTGAGAGACGATCCCCCGCCCGTCCCCTCTGTCTGCTTCCTCAGGTCTCCCTCCTTAGCCTTCAGCTCATCTGGCATCTGATCGCCGAAATCATCTTCCCCCGCAACTTGTCTAACCTCGATAGAGCATCTGTCGTCCTTAAACGGCACCTTCCTCGCCCACCCTGTAGCCTCGTCGAGATTCGCCGCCTTGATAACCCAGAACCCAGACACGAGTGTCTCGACCTCGAACGGACCCGGCGCGACGCTCGTATCACCGGAGGTCGTGAAGGATACACGAGTGCCCCGCGAGGACGGCAGTAGCCCCTCGCCCGCGACGAGGATGCCCGCCTTGACGAGCGACTCATTGAAGGTCAACATCTCTTGCATCGCGGCGGTTGTGGGGGGGACACCGGACTCTGCGTCGCGATTGGCGCGGACGAAGAGGGCGAATTTGGGCATGGTGGCGGATGTTGGTGATGGTGGGTAAAAGTGGTGGTTCGTAATGTCTTGTCACTCTCTATCGAAGGAAGCTGGGAATAGGATAGTGCTTGGAGACGAGAGCCGAGTTGGCGAGAGATGACGACGCCTGTCTTCCCTCCCCGCTTTTACAGACGCACAAAGGGCAAGCTCTTTACTAGAGGAGGCATCCTTGGCACCGCAGGCAGTCTTTGCTGGAACAGGCAGTCTTGGGCTCTTGGCAGCGCAGGCAGCCATAGGCACCAGCTGTGTGGCATCCAATCACACGCCAATGCGAACGAAGATTTCGGGAACATCCGAGCCCATGGCGACACCAGTTTCCTCTCAGATATCAAGCCATCTCATTGGGTTAGGTAATTACCTCCAAGCCCACTAATACCCAATCCACAACCACGTAATGCACGCGACGATACTACTCTGCCGCCATTTCTTCCGCTTCCCGTTCCAGTACAGACTTTGTAGAGAGGTATTGTCCATAAGCTGCAGAGACTATCGCAACCTACGAGGTATCGAACGGATACGTTGAGCACAAACTTGGATCGTTGCTCCACTCGCAATGCCACACCAGTGTCGCCAGCATCTCTCCGTCATCGGTAGCCTTGCAGGCCTGCGGGTTTCGCACTGGTGTGCAGTATCCATTGGGGCTACCGGTTGGATCCAAGTCATTTGTGCGGAACTCTTTTGAAACAAGGAGTAACAATGACACGTCAACAGAATGAATCATTTCGTTGTTTCTCGGGAATCTGAGGGGGGATACATACGATAATAGTCATGGTTATTGTCGGCCGGCCCAACTATAATCGGTATATTGTCTAGACCGCAAATCTGCGGTTGTTCCGGAATGTGCTCGTTGGTGAGCTTGAACGTGTATCCCGGATCGAGTGTGACGAAGTCGGGGTCCTTGTTGTCGACCGTCTGTATCGTCTCAAACCAGATGGGATTGACCTCGTTGAGTAGGTCGTCGCAGTTGGCCACGTTGCTGGGCACGACGGCGACGTGGGCCGTCGTGCTGCCCCCGCCGTTGGGATCCGGGTAGGTCACCCAGGTCAGGAAGAAGCCGCCCGTGGGAGAGGGAGGCGTCCATGGGGTGGTGCTTGTGCTGCTAGTTGTTGCTGTGGGCTCCCAGTCTGCGCATGTCGGTGTTGTTACGCAGGCTGTTCCCTTGCCTCCGGGGCCGAGCTGGCACTGAGTCACGGTAGCTCTGGAAATACACTCGCTGCCGCTAGGAGTGGACGATGTTAAAGTTGGAAAACCGGTCGTCGGTACAGTCTCCTGTGAAGTTGTGCTGACAGGGGGACTGTCCCAGTCTGTAACGACAATAGTCTCGCTGGGTATGGCGACGGGACCTGAATACGCAGGGACAATCACAGCTGGGTCGGAGCCGAACACTGCAAAGGTGGTCGTTACTAGATCAGACACACTGGGTATACTGATTGTCGAATCAGAGCCCACGACGATATTGCCGTCCAAAACATCGTAGATCGCTGTGCCACCGACGACAACACTCTCGGCTATGTCTGTTGTGGTGGATGCATCGCTTGTGGAAGAGCCCAGTACACCCTGGTCGTCGTCTGGCCCGATCACCACGCCCAACGGACACGACTCAATAGTGGTTGTAGTCGTTGTGGCTGTCACCGAGCAGCCGCTGACGATAGACGTTCTGGTGGTCCGACACGCCGAATGTGCCGAGCCTGAACACGAAACCCAGTAATCCGTCACGGTGTTTGTCGAGCAAGATGCCTTCGCCGTTGTTGTGGTCCCTGTGTCTGACACGTCACAGCCCAGAACGGTCGCGCATGTATGGACGTGTGATGTAGTTGTGATGGTTCTCTGGTTAGATACAGAAGTCCCCAAGGACGCTGTAGTCACGCAAAGTGATGCCGACTCGGTTTCGCATTGATCATTGTCCGGCTCCGCGGAATAAGTGGGAATCAAGTCCGAGCCAATACTAATTAGCACGAGCAAAAACTGCCGTCAGCCTCTCATTGCTGGATCTCGATACTAACCTGTATCTGCGACACAGGTTGAAGGAAGTCCTCAGAGAAAACACGAAAAAAGCTAAGTACTGACGTTATTTTAGGCCATGGTGGCAGATTTCCCTCAATGTGCATGGAAGGTGGGAGGTTGAGGATGGAACGTGGGGGTGGTCCCCTGTTTACACACATCACATCAGCATTGATGTTCCTTCTCACATAAACACAGGACAAGAGTAATGAGGAGACCAATCTACTCACGGTGGATAAATCCCAGGGGGGAGGTGCCATTCCCAGCCTAGAACATTGATGTCGTCCGACCGAATACAGATCTAGGCACGACAGTTAGCCAAACCCCCTCAGGAGTCACAATTAAGGCAGGTAGCGACTAACAAAGAAGAACCATAGGTGGCATGGAGTGACGCTGCCGTCTTCGGTTTGATGGGGTTCATCAACCGATGTTGTCACTGGAGTGATCTCCGCATTCGGCGGCCAAGTCGTGAAGGTTGTCAACGGTCCTGATTGTGTGTGCGTTGGCGATGAAGAGGGAGGAGTTTGAGTCGGCCCAGGTTGAAATGTGAGTGTCTCGCCGTCTGTAGTTAGCGTCAAAGGGGTCGTGAAGCCAGTGGGCAACGTGAATGAATCAGTTCCAACAATGATGATCCCCGAACTGGAGATGAGCGTCTGGCCATCGGGCAGAGTTGACGTTCTAGCGACAGGGGCCGATGTAGTGGGAGAGGAGCTCAGAGGCGATATCGTAAAAGTCTCGCCGTCAGTAGTGAGGGTCGTTGGTGAGGTCACACTAGGTAGTGTCACTGTGTCAGATCCAATGATCACCACCCCTGAACTGGAAATCATCGTTTTGCCGTCGGGGAGAGTGGTCGTTAGGGGCCCGGATGGTGCAGGATTCGTGGACCTCGAAGGGGGTTCGAGCGTAAACGTCTCCCCATCTGTCGTAAGAATACTCTCGGAGGTGACCGTAGGCAGTGTCACTGTATCACTTCCAACGATCACAATGCCGGAGCTCGACACGATGGTCTTGCCATCTGGCAGAGTAGTTGTGAGCGCTCCTGAGGAGTTTGATGTGGGGCTGGCCGATAAGGGAGGCTCGAGTGTAAATGTCTCTCCGTCGGTAGTGAGTAGGCTCCGAGAGGAAACGGTGGGAAGCGTGAAACTATCCGTCCCAATAATAATGACTCCTGATCTCGAGATGACCGTCTTTCCGTCAGGCTCTGTGAAAGTGGCAGCACCTCCACCTCCAGGTTGGGAAGTTCCAGTTCCAGTTACAGTTCCGCTTCCACCAGAAGGATTGGTTCCGGTAAATCCCCCAGTGCCGTTGTTTGGGATTGAAGCGGTGCCGGTGCCGGTGTCGCCAGTAGACATAGTGCCTGAAGGCAGCGTACCTGTACCCGGTGGAAGACCTGTTCCGCCTGGTACGCCGTCAGAAAGAAACCCCCGAGTCTCCAGTCGTGTGAAGTTTGACTTACCCGATCCTGAGAAGCCCGATGAGCCCGCGGAACCTGTGGGAATTCCTGGCGACGTCGAGAATGGAGACGTAAGACTGCACGTCTCGACGAATGTCACGGTGACAAAATGAGTTCGGATAGACTGCTCTGTGGTAGTCATCTGGACCGTAATGACAGATGGCTGACCACAGCTCCCTGGGGTGGGAATGGAAGCGCTGCTTGACGGCTGAGACATATTCGGGGCAGACGAGTCGCACCCCCCGATTGAGTTGCACGTTGTACCCGAAGGACAACAGCCGTACATGCAACATATCGTGCCTATTGATGTGATAAGTGAGACGGTAACTCTTTCTCGATGAAGGGAAGGGAACAAGTTTCCATCATACCAGCTCCACAGAGGTTATGTTTGCCATCGGGGGTTTGGCAACATGTATCACCATAGGCATCTGAGCCACAGCGATCTTGGCACCAGTATTCACCTGGACTGCATTTTGAGGCGGATGAGGCAAAAGTGGCGTCGGAAACAGATGCAAGAAAGAACCCAATTGCAATCAGCGTTCTCGTGCTTGATGAGAACGACATGTCTGCTCTGATGGGTACGATGGGTACGACTTTTAACTCGATTCCAGGTCGGAGTTATCAAGGGATAAGAAGCAACTCATCCGAGGAACGCAAACACGCAGCTCGGCGGGGCGCAACTTATCTTGGAACGGCAGCAAGGCGAAATGAATGCAGTCTATGGTGAGATCTTCTTCTGACGCATCTCGATTTATCCATGCAATAAGGCTGCCATGATCTGAAAATCAAATCCTCAGTCTCACGTACGACTTTCATAGCGTCCCTGACTTGGCATACCGCGTGGATGGAAGCAGGGTTGTATTCGCAAAGTTGAGTCAAGGAGTCGCACAGAAGATCATCCACACTACTGCCGTCACCTGATGGTGATAGGCAACAAGTAACCGCGTGGTGTGTAGCAGTCTAGCCACGCATGTAGAGGATTACACTCCGATCCTATAGGTTTCGATGCTATATTTTCCTTGCCAAGCTGAACGAGGCTGGGTTCACAAAAAAAGAGTAAGCTTGACGATCAAGCCTTAGTCGGGATTACCGGGAAGATTAGGTATGTATAGTACAATGCAAGTACAAACATCTACTTTTTAAGCAACTTACAGAATGTAAGGAAAGCAAAGCATGGAGTGCATGAAATCTATGTTTGTTGCCTATGTGTTGATCTTTGCTTAATCTTGCGTCAAGATCTTACACCACTCCACCACAAGACGGCCAAAGCGTTATGTACAGTTCGCCAGCTTGAAACAGGGCTTACGTGACCCTGAGCCGCATAAGCCGCAGATCAACTGACATGACATCGATTTCCATACCTAATTGGGTTAGCGCCTCTGATAGCGATTGGAGCATGAAACAGGAATTATGCCAATGAAGCAGAGAATATCTCTCTGTACAACAATTCAAGATCGGGATCAATCTTCTTACCCCTCCATTTTCGTCCCCATCGCGTTCGAAAACGGTGGTTTGGCTTCAGTGTATTGCTTCTCCAGCGTCGATATCAGCACAACGTCACATCAGCCGACGGATGGGAGCAACCCGTCGTCGCCTTGCTTCCAATCTGAGGATCCATGGACCCTTTCGCCACACTCCCCAACGAAATCCTGCTGTTTGTTGTACAGCAGGTCCCGGATCTGGGTTCCCTGCACAACTTGCGAAGTGCCTCCCCCGCCGTGGCATCCCTTATCCGGGAGGATGGGAATGCTGCACGGATTACTGAGGCCGTCCTATCAGCAACCCTACCAGATAAGACGCAGGAAGTTGTCCGTACCCTGGCCTTCGTCCTCTGGGGCCCGCACTCGGGAGGCCCACCTCTTGCCTCATGGTCAGCCTTTCGCCATCTCTACCACATCCTCCCGATCGGCCATGCCGCACCGCCAGTTTCGGAGCAACTACCCCGCGAGATGCCATCATCGGTGCTCTGCCGCGTTCTCGCCCTGTCAACGAATGTCCATCGAGTTGCCCACGGCTGCCTGCACACCCTAATGAACAGGTTCCTATCGCTGCGTCCGCGGAGGCCTGCCCACCCGAGGTTTAACTATCGCCGGTCCAATTTTTGGAAGTCCTTGGACAGAGAGACACGACAGCCAAAGCCGTACGAGCCTCCACCACAGCCGCCATCGGAGCCTGCTAAGCCAAGTGCCCGGCTCGCCGGCGAGGCGGCTGCTCCGCTGGCTTGGGTTGAGGAGCAGTCCGCGTTGAATGCCGCTTGGCGTTTGGCGCTCATCTCCGCGTTACACAAGTCCGTTGACTCTCGGCAATGTGCCTGGCCCTCGGAAGACGTGGAGAAACTAAAGAATCTGTCACCTGTCGAATTCTGGGACTTGTTGATTGGGAGTACGTCCGAGGCGGAGATGGAGTGGGTGAGGGCCATGTCTGACTACATCGGCTCCGAGGTCAGCTCATCGCATTTGCTCTCAAAGCAGATGGGGGCGGCCCGGAATTGCTGCATGGCGATTCAAGCCGCCCCGGATGGTGACTGGATACATGACAAAGACCAGTTTGGTCAGGTTTCGGCTGGTTATTCCTTTTTCAGAGAGGCTAGAACACTGCCATATTCACCGTTGCGAGGAGCAGACTTCGGAGTTTTCCGACAGTACGGGTTTGGCCTTTGGAGCACCAAGCGTATGATGGGGATGGCCTTGCTGCCTGATCCCCAGATGACGGAAGAGCGGTTCGGGGGCAATTGGCAGAATGAAGAACATAGCCTCTTCTATTCTTGGTACAGTATCCTAACCGCACAGGAGCTGGTTGATCTTGAGGACACGCAAAGAACCCATTGGCCCAATTAGTCCTGGATTACCTATTCTGGTAGCGACTTCCGTCACCCGAAATCGAGGGTAGATATCAATACAAGTTTGGTTGTCCTTGTGCAATGAAGAGGCTGACTTGCTCCTAAGCTACTCCACACACGCAGGTAGCAGTCCGAAGTGGTGGTCAGCAATACTGCAAGGAACTCTGTGCGTAAAGGTCATGTGTAATTGGTCATCCTAGAGGCCTGAATATTACTCGTCGATGGTGGTTACTACCACGACATACTCTTGCTTGTTTCATCATCTGACCCCCATAATACCAACATGCATATCTCGTCATGTCTATCAGTCAATCCCTGCCGAAGTGCGGTGGTAGATGCCAGTCTAGGATTGGGAAGCCAACTCTGATCATTCAGTCATGTGAATTCCTTCTTAATGTAGGGGATTGCACAGCGGCCACACATGCCCCCCGGCAATGGCCCGTTCGAGGTATCCTATCCCTATTTCTTCCCCATCAAGTTTCTATCCCTCCTACCGTAGTTCACAGCGCTGGCATTTCAAACTTGAAGTGAGCGTATCCACGATCCCCCGTTCAGTTCACCGCTGTCCAATTTCAAACAAAGCCTACCTCGCGACTCAACGTTTCAACCATGTCGTTTGCACAGTTGCAATTGCTACCTCCCAGGGGAGATGTCAGTCTCACGAGATCCATCGCCAAGAACTTCTCTGTCTACCGACGACCACGATGGTTCCGAGCAGCTCTTCTCTGCTTGCTGGGCTCGTTTGTGTACCACTTCGTCGCAGAGACATTCCACCAATCCGGATCCGTTGGCCGACTCAAGGCCGATATTCTAGAGGCTGAAGTAAACGCCATATCCCTGAATCATACGACAGTCCTGTTTCCACGCGCCCCCGCCGTGACATGGGACAAGGCAATCCAGACTGGCGACATGATCATCTGCCTGGTCGATGGCACAACGGAAGCTGCACAGGCCTACTTGGATCGTGTCAAGCCCGGCCAGCGGGCTACAAGCAGCTGGACCAATCCCGATTCCTTGGCCGCGAATGGCTGGCTGACTCGGGACAATGAGAAGCAACCCGGGTTTACTGACGCCTTCGATTCCATATTTACTTCCATCGGCCTGAATGTCGCCAACAACGTCTTCAAGAACTGGAGGCAACTTAATACCGTCATCTATGAAAAACGTGAATACCAGGTAAGCAAGTGGAAACCCTCCAGTCCAACGAAGTTCTGGGTTTAGTGAACTGATACGCAAATTGCAGGCAACTGGGGGCAGGTATGGCAATGTGTTCAACCCACAAGGAGGCATGATAGCAGCCGATGAGAATTACAGCCCCGCCACCGAGTCGGACCGGCCCAAGGACACGATTGTGCCACTCCAGCAATGGTCCGATGTGGTGTTCCTCGCCTGGAAGAGTCTGTGCCAGGCCGCCAACGTGGGCACGGGTGGGCTGAGGCACATATTTCGGATTGGCGTGTCCAGCTCCGGCACGGACGCTATCATCACACAGGCTGTGGGTTCAGCCAGAGAGCACAATACGTGGGCCAACAAAGTGACGTTCAACAAAGGCTCCGACGAGTTCAAGGCAATCTTGGGCACGGTAAACGGCTACGGCATTGGATGGCTTCTTCTACAGCACCGTGCAGACTTGGGGTTGCTGACTATCAACTCGATATCGTACTTTTACACTGTCGAAGAAGATCCGGATCTTGGTGAAATGGACTATCAGAATTTGTATTTCGAAATCGTTCCTCAGACATAGCGCACATACGGTCGGAGCTTTGGGATAACCAAGACTGGGGTGTATCTTCTTCCTTTTCTGTGTTCTTTTCTTCTGGTAGGGCTAAGGCACGGAATTCAGATGAGCATGGTGCTGCTTGTGACAGATTTGTGGCAAACTCGTGGCAGATTTCCAACTCGAAAATTACTTGCTATGGAGTGAGAGCCACTTATCCAGTCAGACCACCACAACCCCGAGAATTAACACCTGGAGGCATGCTCAACGAACCGATAATCAGGAACCATGCAAACATTTCGCCACCACTTCCCTACCACTTCCCCGCTTCTCTTTTCTCACGTCAGCCTAGAGGTCGCAATTGAAGCAAGCATTAGACGAAAATTCTGTCAACCTGGATTCTGCATAACAACGTGTATTCTCCAATGATAGGGCTGAGTATCACGTGGAATCATGTCAGCTGCAACTTCAATCCCACCCTGGACTGGGTCTTGGATCGGCAGTCTGACATTGCCTGCCGCATGCATAATACTTCCAGTGTATGTTATCGATGGATCGACGCGTCTAAGAAGCCGTCCCGTAGCCCGTTGATGGTGTCGTTAAACAACCTGGTCTTGGAAACGATAGACGCTAAAGGCCCGACTGCGTACATCATCCATGGTTGATAGGCATATCTGAGCGATGATATCCGTTACTTAGCGAAGGATTAGACATACCTGCATCTCACATCCAGTCACGGTGTTGTGACATCTTTGCAGAGATCGGCTCGTCACCGGGGAATGGAGTCCAAGTCATAATTAGTCACTGGTCCCGCAACCAAAACTGCTAGCAGTGTTCTAGGGTCTTGTCAGAGTTACAGCGTTCCTGCGTCTGAGTCAGATACAGACACGTTTATGCCCCTATACCCACATCTACAAAGCCTCCGAGACGTGAATCTGGATATTGGGAAAAGCGTTGCCATCTATCTGCAGTTGCCCAATTCTACAAAACTTGCCAAGTCACTCGGTTTAGCTTCTACCCTTTCGCCATTGTCCGCTCTGCTTCATATCACAAATCATCGTCAACATGGGCCGGGACGACGTTCTCTTCGACATATTCAACACGCTCCACAGGCTGGAGACGCTCCTCGAGGGTCAGGAATCTCGCCTCAAGAGCGTTGAGCTCTCTGTTCGCCCCAGCAACAGCTCCGCAGCTAGCGAATGCTCATGTTCATTCGATTCTGATATGGCAGCTAGCTGTGCTGAAGACAAGCATGGGCCAAGACTGCCTCCAAATTCACCTCTCCCTCCGCCACCGTCATCCAAGTCCGACTTCCCAACACCTGAGATGTACCAGATGTCCGTCATGAACCTAAGAAACCGCTTTGAGTTCATTGATGACAGCCAACCCGATGTTCGAGAAATCCATCAGAACTTGCCTCAGGCGCTACTGGAGCCAGAAGAGCACGCCGGTAACCCCTCGACCTCATGGAAGGAGAATATTGATGGCGATGCTGCCTCATATGTCGGCGGCCACGACGATGCATACACTCAGTCCGTCTACTCCTCACGCCCGCTTTCCAGGTACGATCTTTACACGTCAGCAGTGCAGGCAGTGCCTGCATCAACCCGTGATGAAGCGGCGGAATCCAGCGAGGACCAGGGACCCCGTAAAGGCCAGTCACACGGCGCACCCTTTCCTCGAGATCGTGCTCAAGACGAAAACGAACCATCCCCTGCTGCTGAATCTCCCACAAAAAGCAGGCGATCCAGGTCTTGGCGCAGTGGAACGAGTCGCTCTTCTCGGTCTTCTGAATCGTCATCTAGCCGGCCGTCTCACCAGCGAGTTGGAATGACCTATTATGCTTGCGACAACTTTGTACAGTCGCTCTGCGCATCGAAATCGTTCCGCTCCGAAGAGAAACGCGCTATCCGCTCCGAAGTTAGACGCCTAGGGTATCTATCTTCGCCTAGCATCTGGCACGACGGTTCTCCCCATCAGGCTCAAGGGAAGGGGAGCTGGACCTTGGAACTACGCAGGGTCTTTCTAGAGTTATTGGGGAGGATCGGGCTACGGCAGCTTGGTGCGGTGAATTATATAGCTTGATCGTGTACGATACCACAACCCACTGTCCCTTGATCCTTTTCATATGTACAACATTTAAGATGTCTGGGCATCAGGGGAATCAGAAGACTGCGGCATGAAATTTACGTATACTGGCAAATATTCCATGAAAGAACTAACTAGAGCACAAAGCAGAGCACATTCTGTATTTTCAATTGAATAGGAAAATATCACATTGTACTTTTCCCCAGTCAGTTCTTTTTGGAGCCCCCATAAAGGGGAATGCTCAGTTTGCAAGCATTAAACCTCCATCGATGCCCAAGCGAATTGGTCACCAAGCAACCCCCAGTGAGACCACAGATAGCTGTTGGCAGCAACCCCGCACACGCTTTGATTTGAAGCTCGCAATAATCAGGGCAGGGCTCAAGGATCGACGTCAGCTTATTCAAGCGCTAGAGCTAAGCTGCAAGTAAGATTTGACAGATGCTCCACGAAACCACACTATCAAGTTACGGCATATATCTGAATTTCCCCGCATATATCTGAACCCTTCCCCTCCTCGGCAAGTAGTATTGGGGATAAACCGTCCGATGATCTTGCTTCCGATCTCTTTCTCGCTGACTTTGAGTGACTTGCGAGGTACTCACTTTTCTTCGACAAGATTCTGGGAAGATTCAGTGTTCTCACTCGGGGTGGCAATACACCAGCAGTCACTTGCCAACCCAACCTGACGATCTGCAACCGCATTTTATACCCCCCTTTGTTGGTTGATGTAAGCAAGGCAGCTATCTCTGCTGTTAACCCAGTAAAGAACGCAAGGTTGCTCGATGACATACACTAGTCCACTGACATAATCCTTCGTCTTGAATACCAATCTGGGATTCAACTCCGAGACTTTCACCCTCCAGTAGGCATCAAGCGGCAACATGATAACAGAAGTTGGCGTATGGCATCGTAATGGGAAAGGATAGCTGTCTGACTCAGTCTTACCCAGAAGCTGACGTTTTGACCCGTTATTGCAGGTCTCGCAGTTCCCTGTTTCTGAACTCTACATTGAGATCGACGTCGAGATAGTCACGCGCTGTTCGTGTTGGCTGGGAGATCGGGACTTCAGGTGCGGATACAGGCAACAGAGCTACTCAAAGTTGGTAGACTTGGGCTCTAACCCATGGTAAAAGCTGATTATAATTAACGTGGAGATGCCCGTGTACCTGTCATTGCCCCAAACACGCTACACATGAGCTAGCTGCGTACGCACACAATCCCCAAGCAACACACAGAATCACCAGGCTTTCAACCCTTACTGAAGTTGTCTACCTATCCATCATCATGAAAATTTCTATCACTGGCTTGGTCTCCGCCCTGTCTCTACTCCCGGAGGCCTCCTCGGCAACTTGGTTTGGTCAAGCCGGATCTGACAATAGCCATTTGCAGCGCCGGGATAAGGGGTGCAGCTTCACCCTCTTGTCGTCCGGCTCGTTCGCCTGTCCCGCTGGCCAGCTGCCAGACGGACAGATCCGCCTGAATGGGACAGAAGAGACTGCGACCTTCTACATAACAGACGGTGGAATCACCGATTCACAGGGCTTCGGCTGCATCGTCACAGGTATGTACGACAGACACTGACACTCAAAACATCTGAATATATCATTGCCTCGTTTGGTTCCAAGACCCAGCAGCCTAAACTAATTCCTTGTCAGCTCCTCCCACCACCCAGATTCAATGCGATCAAGGCACAGCTCCAGACGCCCACTTCTCCATAGGCGCAACCGGGAATCTCCTGTACAACAGCTCACCCAATTTCTTCGCCTGTCCAGCTACCGACACCGAGTACAACGTCTACGTCGACCCGAACTTTGGGCAGGGCAAATGCTTCCCCATCACGTTGCAGGCTAGTGGTTGTGGTGCTCCGGCGACGTCACCATGTCCGGCGGCAGAGACGTCGACGGTGTGGCAGACGCTGACGGTCACGTCGGTAGTGGACACCACTGTCACTGTTGCCGCGACTAATGCTTGCTCGTCTGCTACTGGCATTTCTGTGCCGCCGCGAGAGAACTCGACTTCTTTGACTTGTCATCATTGTACTAAGAGCCACACTTCGACTGGGATTAACTCGAGAGTTTAGACGCAGGGGGCAGGTGTGGGGGTGTTGTTTCTTGAGGCTGCAAGGGTTGCTATTAGACAAATACTAGAGTCGCAATGATGGGGAAGCTTTTTTTTACGAGATGTAGCGAATCTTGGTGTTGCTATGCTTCGTGTGAGGAGAGAGGCTTTGTCAATCCATGCCATTGTAGGTCGGTGTGTAGTCTCTGGGGGAGGGCTTCAAGGATGGCTGCATTTACGTCTGGCCAGAGTCCAAGGCTTATGATGGACCCCTCAAGGCATGTTGCATTGAGGAGGTATGCTCAACAAACTCGTGTGACTTGTGCACCCTTGAACTGAAAATCAGGGACAATGCAAAAACTTCGCCCCCGCTTCCCCCAATTACCACTTCCCCTACCACTTCCCCCCTTTTTCTTGTATTCACTTGAACCGACGGCGACACAGCTGCTAACACACAATCTCAAGCATGAAGGCCCAACACACCATACCTGCGTCTCAGTCTCCCCACTATTACACTCGGTTCGGCACGATGTTCTGCACCATGGGCTCGAAGCCAGGCTTCCTCGGCAGTGCGGGCAGGATCTGGCTGACCCAGCCGACGACCTGGGGCGCGCCAAAGGTCAGGCGGCAGCCGGTGGCCGTGGTCTGCATCTGGTGCGACTGAGACGACGACGCCTGGTGGAAGCTGCTGCTGACGGAGAAGGGTCCCCAGCCAACCGACATGGAGCCCGAGTTGGACTCGGAGCTGAAGGTGTCCTCGATGTGCTGCGTGTCGCCGTGGAACTGCAGTGAGGGGTGGTTAGCTAAACGCCATTCATTCGCGGCATCTAATACTACTCCGCGAAGGGAAAATGGGGGGTGGGGGGGTTCCTCGGCTGACCTCAATGATGGTGTTGGCCGCCACGATGAAACTCGTGGGGAAGGCAGGGAACGAGTTGTACTGGGCCAGCTCGTTGACGACGGCGCTGTTGGCCTTGGCCACCTCCTTAGGATCCGTCGATTCGAGGCTCTGCTGGGCCATGAGGCGGTGCAGGTCCTGGGCGCCGGGGCTGAGGTAGATGTTGTCGGCGACGTCGAGCTCGAAGTCGTTGAAGAGCTCGGCGTAGAGCCAGGGCCGGTTGACGTTGACGACGAGGGCGTCGAAGGTGACGCTGACGTCGCAGCTGGCCATGTCGCTCGTGCTGCTGCTCTTGGACTCGTCGTGCGCGTAGCTGCCGCCGACCGACCAGAGGCCCCAGCCGGCGCCGCCGCCCACCGACATGCCCCAGCTGCTGCTATCGGCCGTTGACTTCTGGTCCGTGGCCGAGAACGAGGCAGAGATGGTGACCCACGGGTCGCTCTCGGAGCCGGCAGCAGGTGTCGTCCCGCCGCCACCGGAGCCGCCAGTCCCGGCCGCCGACGAGGGCAGTGGCACATCAAATAGCGGGTCCGCTAACTCGGAGCCATCGGCCGCCACGATAGTACCCGTGGCGCCCTTTTCGGCGACGCCCGACGCGATCGCGCTCACCTTGATGGGCTGGGTTGTCAGCTTGTCGGCCCGCTTTGCCTGGAGGGCACTGATCTGGTCCCCAATCGTTGCAATGGTGCCGTCCAGCCACTTGCTCATGGACTCCTTGGCATCACCTGCATCGCCTACGTCAGCGTCCTATTCGAAATCACTGCAGAACCCAAGAAAAGCCATCAACAAACCTTGCAAGGAGGCAATGTTGTACTTGGTCCAGGCGGCGTGCGAGGCCGTGTCCGCCTTGAGAGCGTCCGCCAAGTCCCCTCTTGCCTTTGGAAGGCCGGCCACGGCGTCCTTGTACGCCTGGCTGTCGGTGACGGCCTTCCTATCGTCGTCGGTCTTCTTGGACCGCAGGATGGCTGCCTGGTCGCCCATGGCAGCCTCGGCAGCGTACAGTGCCTTATAGGCGGTTGAGAGGTTCGTCTTCGCCGTTGCCTGGTCCACAGCTGGCTTGACGTCGTCGGGCTTGGAGATGGGGAAGGTGGGCGGCGTCACGTCCGTGGTGACGCTCTTTAGTACCTCATACGACGTCTGGAGCCGCTCGAGGCGGCGGATCTCGGCATCGAGCTGCTCGACCGTGTACTCGCCGTTGCGCTTGAACCAGCCCTCCTGCTTCTGCTTGCAAAGCGAGGCCCAGTTCTTGGGCGTCAGGACGACGCCGAGGATCTCGTTGGCGCCGTCGGCGTCCACCATGGTCGAGTTTCGCATCGACTCCTTGCTGCTCTCGACGCGGGCCATGATGGACTCGGTGTCGACCATGCCGAAGTTGAACTCAACGTCGTACTTGTGCCCGTTGGTCACCCAGTCCATCCACTTGCCTTGCACGGCAAACTTGTACTGCGGCGATCGTCAACGTCTTGATCCTCCTTGATAGGAACAGGCATATTGCCACAGTCCGCAATCAACGGGAAAGTTGACTCACCTTGCGATAGTTTGCTTGGTTCCATTCGTCATAGTCTTGACGCTGCAGAACGACGTCGCTGGGATACTTGGTCTTTGCATCCTTCTGCGCCTTGATCTTCGCCTTGTCCCAGGCATCCTGAGCCTGGGCCCAAGCCTCCTGCTTTTCGACATAGCTGTCCACGGGCGTCAATCCCGTCTCCTCGTCGACGGTGGTCAAGTACTTCATGGCAGCATCGTATCCAAGCTCTCCTGGGCTACGGATTGGGTTGACGCCGCCCGACTTGACGGTGGCCTTCTTGGGCACAAGACCGTCCAGAGCGCGACTGTAGCTCCTGGAAACGCTCTTGCCGGTATTTCCGATCTACCAACGGTCGGGTCAGTTCGGCAGTCTCTAACTCGTAGAGGTGATGGCACATCGAGTCAACTCCCGGCAGACAGGAGAGGGGATACTTTCTTACCATGATGTTTGCCAACGGAATCATGTTGTCGACAAGCCGAGCTTCGGCCTGGCTGACAGCCATGGGTGGGAAGGCGGAATACTCGGCACCATAGATGAAAGTGCCGCCATCCTTGATGTCCCGCACATCGATGGTCGTGCCGGGAATCGCGATAGTCAAGTACTGCTCCGGGGCAACTGCGCGTATGTCAGGATAGTCAGGATATAATTACCGAGCCAACGTATGGCAAGCATTGCAGTCACGTCACGGACCTGGAATGGCGGCCGCAATGGCCTTTCGGAGCAAAGTGCTGACATTGGCGATCTGCGTGATCGAGTCAGCCTGGAGCTGGGCCTCCACCGCCTTAGCGTCCGACATATTTGATAAGACGCGACTGGGGCCAAGCCGTAACAGCAGCACGTAGGAATAAACAAGTAATTAGACGAGATGGGTAAGTAGTGTGAGTTTGGGACGCTGCGCGAGGGTCTGGGGAGAAGCAATGAACATGGATCAAACACCAAGATTGGGAGACCAGACACACCCAAATATTCGGACGGCGAAGAAGGAGGTGCGTATAAGACGACGGCCAATGGAGCAGGGCGTTGCAATTCCCCGGCTGAACCCGTGATGGAACCCCATTTTGTTTGTCTTTGCCGCCGAGACCGAACTGTGGCTGGCTGGATGGATGCAGACCAGCTGCAAGTAGATGCTGGACTGAAGAACTCCTCGTGACGCTGTCAATTGCATGCTGACCGATGGCGTGCAGCCAAGCCAGCCAAGCCAGCCAAGCCGTTTGCGGCTAACCTCGCGCAGGCCTACGTTGACTGGCTCGCTTTGTTGGCTCGGGCTCAGCCGCAAGCCTCAACCGACGGCGCGATTGCAAACCGACAGGACACTTCGGTGGTGAAAACGGGCGTTCCCGGGCCCACCTGCAGCGAGCTAGCGCGCGTAAGCTAGCTGATGTCCTATTCCGGTTGACTATAGTCGATAGTCGAGCTTCCGCTGACGCATGGCGCTGTGTTCTAGACAATAGTATTGTACAAGTACAACCATTCCGTCCTTCGGACAGTGGCATAAACTCGAGTGGGGGCCAATGGTCAGCTGCACTACCCACTCGTCCGACAGCGGCATAAGCTGCTGCTTGTGCTGCTGCTGGTTAGTGGTCGCAACTGCGCATCGCGCTGTCGGAACTGGTCTAGCTGCTCTTGCTCGTATTAGCACGAACGACCGCAACCATTCCGCTGGGTGATTTGCATAAACACCTCATAGCTTCTCTCATGCGGTCTAACCTAAGGTACGAGATATAGCCTCGCGCAAGTAGCCGCAATCTCTGGTCGTGGCATCACCGTCCCAATTCTCTCCGCGGCTCTCCGTACATCGCTTCCACCCCCAATCAAACATGGACTCGAAGCTGCCGTTCCGCCCCAAGCCGGCTCCGAGCGGGGGAGCCACCAATTCCCCAATGATCTCTGACGACCCCGAGGCATATACCCTGCCCAAGCCGGACTACGGCGACATACAGCTCAGCCTGAAGAACATCCGCGTAGACAAGTCCGTCTATATCCCGCTGTACGGGCTCTTCACCGGCGACATCTGGCACGTGGCCGCGGCGCAGATCCTGAGCGAGTACGAAAAGGATGGTTCGGACATGCCATATGGAAGGTTCCAGATCATCACCTGCATCTCGGTCAACAACTACGACCGGAGGTTGGCAGCGGACGAAGAGGTGGCCAAGGACAGCGAGCGCCCGGCCACCGCACTGCAGCCCGCCAAACAGCCGATTTCGAAGAGCGGGCTGAAACGCAAGGAAAAGGCACGGCTGGCCAGGGAGGAGAAGGCCCGGAAGAACGCGGAAGAAGCGGAACGGAAGGAGGAGGAGAAGGAGGCAAAGAAGAAGAAGCCGAGAAGGAAATCTGCGCCGAAGAAGAAGGAGAAGAAGAAGAAGCAGGAGAACGAGGAGGAGGAGGAAGAGCAGGGAGTGGAAGCGGATGACGACAGCAGTGGGAACGAACGGCGGCCAAGGGCCAAGAAGCCTCCTCCCGCAAAGGAGACCAAGAAGCGAGCCAGAGAGAAAGAAGAAAAGGCGCCAGCAGGCAAGAAGCCGAAGCCGCAGGATACGGACGAGGACGACGACGCCTCTCCTCCGCAGTGGAGGGTGGAGAATGCCGTGGTCAAGCGCGCGCGCGGCTCGTGGAAGTACCTGACGACCATCGGCCTCACGACGGCCGTGGTCCTGGTCCGCGACGGCACGGGCCCGCTATTCTGGCCGTATGTCCACGACTACCTCACCTGGGACGAGGTGCACGCGGCCTACCGGCGCCAGAGCAGAGGCATGGTCCCTCGGACCTTCGACGACATGGTCGTGGGCGAGATCGAGGCCATGGGGGGCAACCCGCCGGCCCTGGACTACAGCGTCAAGCACGGGCCGACGCGGGAGCCGCAGCTCGTCGACCTTCTCTGCTCCACCAGCGCGGCCATGCAGCTGATGCAGTACCTGGGCGTCCGGCAGTCGCAGATGATCCTGGGGTACCGGCTCAGCGGCGGGCCGCAGCGGACGCGCTGGGTCGAGGAGGTGGCGACGCAGAAGCTGCAGCAGCTGGTCGAGAAGATCGACCAGGTGTACAGGGCGGTCGACGGCCTGGAGGGCGTCCTGCTGTTCAACTACCGCCTCGGCGACGTCAACAAGCAGCACGACAGCAACGTCGACATCCTGGCGCAGGTGCGGCGGCTGGCGGCCGAGCAGAAGCTGGCCACCATCATCGTGCCGCAGATGGACAGCGAGGGGTACGGGGAGCTGGTAACCAAGCTGGAGGCGGACGAGGAAGAGAACGAGAACAACGAGAACGCGTACCTGCGCAAGTACTTCCACTTCGACTTCCTCGGACTCACGGTGCCGGATGCGCCCTGGATGGACAACCGCGTCAAGGCCTACTTCTGGCACCTCGTGGCCGTCTTCCTGCAGCGCGGCTCGCCGCTGCAGGTGGACGAGGATCCGCCCAGCTTCGTGACGCCCGAGCACCGATGCGTGCACGGCTTCATCGGCGGGCGCAGCGGCTCGACCGACCTGCCGGCCTTCGTCGGCCTGCGGTGCTTCTCGTGGGAGGAGCCGCTGCTGACCGCGATCGACACCAAGCTCCCCCAGAGGAGTGGCAACTGGAACAGGAAGCTGTACTCGTTCCAGGGCCCGCAGATGCTGCGCCTGTTTAATGAGCGTTCCATCATGGTGACGGGCTTCCTCGACCCCGACGGCATGATATACACAAAGAAGAAGACGGGGAGCGATCGCATCTTCAAGCGCATCCGGGAGAGGGATAATATCCTCCAGACGTGGCTGAAGGAGCCGCCGCACGACGCCGACGCCAACGCCATCGTACCAGTGCTGCCGCGCGGCGTAAGGGCAACTTTTGCGGTGAGTTTAGTTTCCTTTCTCCCTCGAAATGCAGACTATACTACATCGGCGTTCGATACGAGAGCTCTGTACTAACCGTGTTGTCGCAGGACTGGTTCTTCCGGGAATACAAGCCTAAGATCGAAAAGAAACAAGCCATCATGATCCGAGCAGTCAATCTCGCCGTCTACGAGCGGCAGATCCGCGGTTTGCGTCGAGATCAGGCCAAAGAAGATGCGGACGACGAGCAAGAGGAGGAAGGTGAGGAAGGCTAGGCTGTTAAAGGAAGATGGGGACTACGAGGCGTAGGATGGAGGGATTTCCGCGCCTCGCCGAGTAAAGGGAAAGCGGAAGGCGGAGAGGCGTGAGAACTAGAGGACAGAGAAGGGTCGAGTGTGTGTCCTGGGGCGGATTGGGATCCCCCCAGTAAAGCATTAAATCCATGCTATAAACGGGCTTCCTTAGCATGAGATGTGAACATTTATCTTGACAGCGTCTTGTTACACGATCTCCGCTCCAAGTCCCATATCCTGGAACTGAATTACCAGTTCATGAACTTGCCGCATATCCGAATTGTCGTACCTTTCGAGAAAGCCCTTCCTGAACGGCCCGCCCGCTATCTTGTTCCAATCGGCCCTCAAAGTCTGCATAGATTCCGTTCGCTTGTACACGATGCACCCAAGATACCAGTACTCCGCTGCAAAGCGCATGAAGCCAATCCTTCTCCACGCGTCGTCTGGCACCGCACGATCCGGCTCTCGGAGTCCACAAAGCTGCTCCCGTTGCAGCCAGGCTTGTCTCCAGTTCCGGAGACCGTGGAGAATTGGAGTCGCCTGGTTCCAGGATGTTGGCTGGCAGTGGTGGTGGAATATCAGACCGTGGAGAGCTGCAGCAGCGTGAGTTGAGCAGTTGTCCTACTAGGATGGATCAAAGTGTGTGCGGGGACTGGACTTACCGGATGCAAGAGTGAAGAAATTGAGGGAACTCATTTGCCTCAACATTTTCCAGTCCCCCGGCGACACTTCATCCTTCATCAATACCTCCATCATACTCGACACCGAGGGCTGCCCCTGTCCTAAACTGGTCTCCGACCACGCCTTAACACTGAACAACCACGACTCCAGATCCCCAGCTTGGAAGCACGTCTCCGGGCAAGTAAGCCCGACATCGAGCTCGAAAGTAACCATCCGCGGCGGCGTATTGTTGAAAATGACATATCCCATATCCAGCAGAAACACATACGTGACAGTCCGAATGAGCTCCTCCTTCAGAACAAATCTCTGCCAATTCCCCTGTGCACTCCCGATTCGCAGATAGGCGCCCAGATCCCCATGCGTCGTCAGCCCCGAAACCTGCAGACTCCGCGCCACGGAAATAACTTGCGAATACCTAGTCCTCCGGGCGCGACGCTTCTGGCTCTCCTTCCCCTCCCACGAACACACCAGGATGATGCAGTACGCCGCGCGCAGGGCGTCCAGCCTGTCCCTGACGGCCGCCATGTCGGGCTCGTCTGCTGCTGCGTCCAGAGAGTCGTCGTCGCTGAAGGCCGGGTCGGTGAAGACCCATTCCTCGACAGCGCCGAGCCAGTGCATGGCGGCGTCGCGGTCGGCATCTTCGGGGGTGAGGCAGGCGCCAATGATGGCAATCGTGGCGAGGAGGCGGGCGGGCGTCCGGGTCGGGTCGAAGCTGGGCTTATGGAAGACGGGCCAGTTGGGGTACCAGAAGGACCAGAAGGCTATGAGATATCGATCGAGGTTTGCGGGAGAGAAGAACTGGTGGCAGAGAGATTCGTTTAGGGCCAGACTGTCTTGCCAATTTATGCCGTCAGATGTGTTGGCGTGGTGGTGTTGGCTCATCCCGAGGACTATCTCGTGCGTCTTGGCGGCCAGGGGGTGGACGAGCAGCAGTTGTTGGAACATCAAGGCCCTTCCAGCGTCAGAGGTCGATAAGCGCTCCGACCTCCCAGCTGTGTTGGTAAGAATTAGGATGACCCGTCTTCGTTCCTCGGGATTCCCACAGTCGAACGAATTTGCCATCCCTTTGGTTGACGTTGAGGTGAACTTGGCCAGGAAGTTGAGTCTCACGGGCCGTGCTGATGGCCTGGGAGGAGCGAAACTCGGAGCATAAGCGGCCATATCGTAGACGTTCCAGGTTAACTGAGACATCCAAGGTATTATTGGGCCACTTTCCCCGTGATTGCGAGTCACTGGGGGACCCCAAGGCTGCGCAAAGTTGGGAGACGACACCCCTTTAGCTGCATAGTCCGGGTATAGAAAGGGAATCAAGCTGTCAGCGTCGGGTATGAGCGGGCCGGAAGCCATGCTCTCTTCCTCAACAATAGCCCATGGAACACCGAGCCCAGCATCGGAACCAGAAGACGGACTTTGCCATTGGTTATTGTCCGGGACTAAGGTTGGTAGTTGTGCTGCGGTGGACAGGTTATCGGCGTCCAGCAGGAACCGAAGGTAGGTGCATTCTTGCTTCCCATCCATGCACTTGTCGCATGGAAAAGTCCGGCTACATCGCCTTTTCGATTGAGAACATCGGTCACAGGAGTGCTGTTTTCTTCCCCTCTTCCGATGCGACAGTTTCGGGGTGGTGTGTCCGGAGTTTATGCGAGCTTCGCAGGTCTTCCAGTGTCGTGTCAACGCATCGCTGCAGAACATAGTGTTAGATGGGAAGCAGAATTGTGGAATATAGCTAGCCGGTCACAAATCACTCGCTGTCGCCCGGCTGACATACCTCCGGTTGAAGGTTAGTGTGCAGAAAGTGCATCCATACGGCCGACTATCAGTATCTTCGGAAAGTGAAAGTCAGCTCCTTGTAGTGCCAACTGCAAGGAAAGAGTCAACGCACGAGCTAGTAGGTGTCTTTGAAGGTGTTCAAGTCGGGTGAAGGAGTTGGAGCAAATGGCACACTGGAATGGGGAGGTGGACTGCATTCCGGGATTAATTACTACTGCTCGATAGTGGAGTAATTATTTCAAGCAGCAATAGAGATGCCTCTTCTGGATAATTTCGATGAGCAAGGGTGGTTTGAACAGAGTACGGTTGATTGAGATGGTTGGTTGTGGGTGAGGCAGAAGTGGGATGGAAACTACCTTGATGGAACTACCTTGGAACTGGCCCGTTGTGGTGAACCTCGGCTAGAGCATTCTATAGTCGCTGTTTGATTGGTTGGAATGAGCGACTAGCTGGATTTCCCCGCACCGTCCATTCTGGGGAATGGCAACATCACTCAACCACTCCACCAGGGTGAGAAACGTTGGCTCGAAAGATGAACCCACCCAAGAGAGGCAGAATCTATTAGACATGCCTGTGGAAAGAACAAAATAGCAAATTATTCGCAACTTCATTGGCCGTGAGTACCCTCTGTATCGAAAGTTCTGGGTTCGGTTAGGGGTCTCCAGCTAGCGTTTAGTTACTGTTGCCCCGGGTGGAGGTCTGTACACTAACCCCACCTGCCAAACCTGGTTGCCGGGAAAACCCCCACCCCCGACTTTCTTCCCCGCACGAGGGATTTCTCGCTAATCGGAGCTAATCTGCGGGTCAGATATCTGGATTTGAAGCTCCGTCCTCCCAGCCACGGCACAACGGGGATAGAGGAGGATAGTGGGGTCTTCGGCTAACTTGGCTGTGGTGTTGATGACTGATATTGCCCTCCCCTTCGTTGTGATGGAGTTGCGATTGATCAGCAACGGGAGGACCGGACGCTTGTACGATGTAACTGGGAGCAATTCAGATCATTCGGCACTTGGACATACACTAGATGCCTTGGCATGCATGTCGCCGGCCAAATCCCCACCCCCGCCCTCAGCCCCGGAGCACACTAGAGCACTCTAGGGAGTTCACATAAATGCATTCCCGTATCAAGTTGGACTCGGCAACGAGGGAAACGACTAATGCACTTGATGGCCTGGTTTGTCTGGGGTGTGCAAGTCATGCAAACGTCTTCTTAATAAGTCACCGTCGAGCCTCCTCTTCTCGTGGTCCTGGAGAACTGTCTTTCATCAGCACCTTACGCCTTCCTTGACACCTCTTCAAGATGACCAACTTCGTGAAGCCCGGCAGCGAGGCTGACGGCAGCAGACGTGACCCCAAGCTCGCCATACGCAGGCCTAACCCGGAAGCAAGCCAAGTCCCAGGCGATCCCCTCGTTCTCCCTCCCGGTATCGACGGCTCCACCTTCAAGAAGTTCACCGCCGCCGTCGCCGATATCACTGGTTCCGACAACGTAACCGTCATCTCCAGTGCCGAGCAGCTGCACAAGCAGGACTACCTCGACCCAAGCAAGGCACATGACATGTACCACATTCTCGGAAAGGGCTACTTCGTCTCCTCGGCAGTGGTGGCCCCGCGCGACGTCTCCGAAGTCCAGGCCATTGTCCGGCTATGCAACGAGTTCGAGATTCCGCTCTGGCCCTTTTCCGTCGGACGCAATGTTGGATATGGAGGAGCTGCACCTCGAGTGCCCGGGTCTATTGGTCTCGACATGGGCAGGCATATGAATAAAATTCTGAAGGTGGATGTGGAGGGTGCCTATGCGCTGGTCGAACCCGGCGTGACTTTTTCGGATCTTCACCAGTACTTGGTCGACAACAACCTCCGGGACAAGCTCTGGGTCGACGTTCCTGACCTTGGAGGGGGTTCCGTCCTTGGGAATACTATCGAACGAGGAGTGGGCTATACGCCATATGGTTTGTCAAGCGCCGTCCGTCTTCTCACGCCTGTATGCTAACAACTTGTCAGGGGACCACTTCATGATGCACTGTGGCATGGAAGGTAATTAAAAAGTTTTTTTCCTTCTCTGGTCAGGGAAACTTCCACAGTTACTCATGCCAGTTCTCCAGTTATCCTACCAGACGGCACTCTGGTTCGCACCGGGATGGGTGCACTCCCCAACCCTGATGCGGACCCAAACGCACCACCGCACGAGCAAGAACCAAACTCGACCTGGCAGCTGTTCAACTACGGATTTGGGCCGTACAATGACGGCATCTTTAGCCAGTCGTCTCTCGGCATTGTCGTAAAGATGGGCGTGTGGCTCATGGTCAACCCAGGTGGCTATCAATCCTACCTGATCACCATCCCGAAGGACGAGGACCTTCACCAGGCTGTCGAGATCATCAGGCCGCTCCGGACATCAATGGTCCTGCAGAATGTGCCGACGCTGAGGCATATCCTGCTGGATGCAGCTGTCATGGTGAGTGACTAGCTGAAACACCCCGAACATTACGCGAATTTGTTATCACTGACTCTCAATTTGCAAGGGTGATCGCGCATCATACACGTCCTCCAAGAAACCTCTCAACGACGAAGAGCTCGACGAGATTGCAAAGAAGTTGAACCTGGGCCGCTGGAACTTTTACGGGGCGCTGTACGGGCCCGAACCCATCCGGCAGGTTATGTGGGAGGTAGTGAAGAAGTCATTCTCTGCCATCCCCGGCGCCAAGTTCTACTTCCCCGAAGACATGCCCGACAACGTGGTGCTGCAGACCCGCGACCTCACACTGCAGGGAATCCCAACCACAACCGAGCTGAAATGGGTGTAAGTTAATTAATGACCACTCATTTCCAATCAACCATGAACTGACCCAGCCCAGCAACTGGCTCCCCAACGGTGCCCACCTCTTCTTCTCCCCGATCGCCAAAGTCACCGGCCCGGACGCCACGGCCCAATACGAGGTAACGCGTCGGCGGTGCGAGGAGGCCGGCTTCGACTTCATCGGCACCTTTGTGGTCGGCATGCGCGAGATGCACCACATCGTCTGCCTCGTGTTCGACCGCTCCGACCCGGCGTCCTGCCGCCGCGCCCACTGGCTGATCAGCACGCTGATCGACGATGCCGCGAAGAAGGGGTGGGGGGAGTACCGCACGCATTTGGCGCTCATGGATCAGATTGCGGGGACGTATAATTTCAATGGGAATGCCCAGATGAGGCTGAATGAGGCCATCAAGGATGCCTTGGACCCGAAGGGTATATTGGCCCCAGGGAAGAACGGAATTTGGCCGCGGCGGTATGATAAAGAGGCTTTTACGGTACCGCCGAGTGAGCTGTGATGCGTCACTCTCCTTGGCGAAGATGCAAAGGTATCCAACATTTGACAGGGTAGCTTGAAATCCACCTGAACTTCATATCTCTATTACTCGTGCCAGCTCGAGTAATAGGATATAACAGTCTTGTTGGACGATATGATATTTTAAAGTAATTAAACCCGAGTCCATCATTTTGACACAAACAATGCTTTGCTTATATAGGTGCTGGAAATTTATTGAGCTTGTATCAAAGGAGGCAACACCTCACGGGACAGCAGGAACACCGGCCTACCCACGAAGATGGAAATAGTTGACGGCAAGATCTGGGCAGCATTTTAATCCGGAACGACGACCGAGAAAGCATAACGACCATGGATTAACAACCCACTAGTGAGTGCTCACCTCGCGATAGACGTCCTATTTACCTCCTAACATGAGCTTTGTATTGGTGAATGACCTGCGGCTTGCAGCCCTCCCTAGCCTCACTTGCCACCAGCAGCACTCTCCTTGTAGCCGACAAGGTGGGCTTGGGGCGTTCCAGCTTCGATGCGTTGCGCCAATGCCCGCACGTGGTCAAGATCGTTAGACTAGACGGCGCCTCCTCGGTCGGTTGGCGTGTCGTTGACTCGACGGATGACATCGTCTTCGTTAGTCCATTTCATCACTGGTACAATGGGACCTGTAGAAGGACTAATTTAGTGAACGTAAATCTCTTTTTGTGTGCAGATGGGAAGAACCAACCAATAGCTTCTCCTATGACAACCAGGGGTTGCTGATAATGGCCGGTTGAACAAGGAACTCAGTGGCGCCATCTTCGGCCATCGGGCCCCCGTCGCAAACTGACACCCATTCTGAGCAGCATCCTCGAAGAACCGACGCACAACCTTATGCTGCATCTCAATTCTGCATTAGCCCAAGCATGATCCCCTCCTCCAGATCCGACGTTACCCCAACCGTCCACCCCTCCACAGTCCGCACCATCTCCCTCAGAAAGTCCTCATGACGTCCTCATGCACATACACCCGCTTACTCGCCAGACAGAACTGTGGCTAGTGTGATGCTGCATTTAGTGCGCAAGAAGGCCAACCATAGGCTGGAACTGAAGGAGCAGGAGACAGATGGTGCCCATCGGCCGAATGGTATGAGAACAAAGTTTAATTATTTGAAGCTCGGAACGAACTGGCCAAGAAAGTCATAATCCAAATTTACCAAATCTCCCCATCCACCACCACGCTCTTCAACCCATCTCCCTTCCACACGCCTCCTCTCAGTTATAACATGGAAAGGAGTCATTCCATTATTGTCAGGTATATTTTCGTCGGCGCCGTGCTGAAGAAACAGTTGATGTCCTTCAGAAACCCTGTCCAGGCCCCACCTCCATGCGATCACGCCTAGACATGTCTCCCCATCCTGATTCTGCGAGTTAATGCAGGCGCCATGTTCAAGAAGAAGCTCAACCATTGCGGTGGACAGGAAGTCCTGCCCTATCAGAGCATGCAGGCAGGTTTGGCCCTTGTCATTCCTGTCATTAGGATCGGCGCCATTCTGGAGCAGAAGTCTGGCCATCTGAAATCCCCCATCCTCTTGCGTTGCACAGACAAGGTGAAGCGGTGAATTGCCGACGTTCGTCCTCTCGTTGACATTTGCCCCTTGGTCTATGAGACCTTGTACTTCCTCGGCCAGGAGAAGTAACGCGGCCCAAGTGGATAGCTTTCACTCCTTCCTTGGACCGAGTATCTGGTGCCACTGCTGTGCGCACAACCATGTGCGCAACGTCCAATCTCCCATCCTCTATGGTATGTCGAATGGCGGGCGAATACTCTATTGCCTCATCCAGGTCGAGAATGATGCCGTATTGCAATAAAACTTCGGTGACTTTGACATGTCCTGAGATGAAGGTATCCGTCAGTGTTCCAGCGTCATGAGGGTCCACACCTTTTTGGCAAAGAATCCGGACAATCTCATGATTGCCGTGCGCCGCAGCTATACCGATCGCAGCGCTCAAGTGTAGCATGGCCTTTGCCAAGGAGCTTGCTTCGTATGTGCCGGCAGGATCGACTTTCAAGTTATGAAGCACAAAGATTCGAACCAAGGTGGTGTGGCCTCCTAACACCGCAAGGTGAAGCGATGTGGAAAGACCTGAGATGGGCTTATTTATATCGACACCGCTCCCTAGAAGGAATGCTGCAAGGTCTTTGCAGTTGTGCTGAGAAGCGTACGCCAAAAGTCTTTCTTTGTCGCCTATTGTGATTCGGTGGTGACTTGTAGAGTTGCAATTGTCTCGTTGTCCTTGCGGTCTGTGTATATTCCATCGATTGTAGGGGTGGAGGTTGCAATGGTCTTGAAGACACCTTCCGTTCAAATCATGGCCAGCTTGTACCGCTCGTGAAATCTCGAACTCCACAATTGTCATGGTAGGAGAACGAAGGGTAGCAAGTGCAAGCTTATCCTCGGGATCCAATTCCATGTTGAGGTTTGACGCATCAATGTTCTGACAAACTTGTACCTCTGGGTACGTCGGTCCGAGGTTAAACAACCAGGACATAAAATCTTCATGTGCAGGTGGTCCAGAACGGTTCGTGAAGGGCACTTCATAGGCCGACAGGGTCATCCGGCCCCTAGACAGCAAGTTGTGATCTGATGATAGCCTCTGGTCACGGCTTATTATATCAGACCCTGGAGTGTAATATGCGATACACTCTGGTGTAGACCCTGTATTGATCTAGTTAATTATCCATTACTCTTGGGGGGAAAAGCAGGACAACGTGATGCATTCAAGTTGGACAAACTTACACGCAGGACTGTCTGCTGTCACCTTTGGCTGCGTCCTCTTTGCAAACCTCTTGATGTTGTTATCAGGGACTGGTCGGTTCCGCACAGTAAATTGAGTCTCTTTGCCTTCTAGCAGTCTTCGTTCTTGTATCTGCATGATTTTTCGCATCTCGTCAGATTTGACATTTTTCTCGATCCCCCAACGCGCAAACTGTCGCTTGTACTGTTTCCCCCTATGATATGTTAGTCCAGAGTATCATTTTAATATAAACATAATCAGTAACTCACGTTCCGTCAAATCCATGATCGTGCTTCATAATCCTCATAACCACCGGAAGCGTCTTATTTTCAGTCCAGTACAAGGTCTCGATAATTAGTCGGCGATCATCCCATTCTTTGTCTGAACGGGGCTGTATCGTCTGGTGAAGCGGAGCAGTTGTGCTGTTGTCGAGATTGCCTTCGGCGGTATCAAGGCTTGGCGTCACGTACTCTGTGGCAGCTGGATCTTCATCCACTGGGATTTCAATATCGTCAAAGAATAAGTCGGGCTCAAATAATGGCTCCCAGGACGGTTCAACCGGTGCTCCATCGCCTGGAGAATAATCATTGTTGAAAGAAAAGCCATTGGTCATGTCAGTGTCCATTGTGGCCTTACTGCTCGAGTTGCGTTTGAAGTCGGGGAGGCCCAGGTGATTCGAAATATTTGTACTTCGTTTGTTTGCTTGCTATCCCCATGGTGGTCCGAGCGTCTTGCAAACACCTCCAGCATAACAAAAAGGCGTCAGGCGTCCTGCAAAAGTCTCCCACGTAGTCCGTACTCTGTAACAAAAGGCAATTATGCCCACAAAGTCGTCACACCGATGAGCAGCGTGCAGGGATGGCTGCCAGGTATCTAACTATCAAGCAGCCACACAACCCCCTCCACGACCCCCCAAACCCCACCCCAAATAATAATAATAATAACAACCCATATGCCACATTCGAGGTTGATGATTCACAAAATCAAAAGGACTTCGTGGATTCTAAATATTTAAAACCACTTGATCACCCTGGTTGGGTCAATTCGACTCTAAATACCAAGCATGCAGAGTGATAGGCGCAGCTCTACCTATCTATGAGTAATATGCACTGTGCAATTTCCATTGTTAGTGCGGTACTAATGCTCTGCTAGTGTGTTAACCTGCCCTGCCCCGCGGCCCCCCCTCGTACATAAAATAAACGCAAAAAGCAAAGAAAAATGTGACCTGTTTTGTTTGGGCGAAGCGAAGGTAAAATCAATTGGTGTGTCGATTGGGGCTGGGTTGAACCTAGGCTGTACAAAATTTTCCTTTTACCATAGTAGAGCATTTGTACAGGGCAGAGCAAGGCAACGGAGTACCTCGAGTGTACATAGTGGATCGGCGTTCATGCCGCTATCTGCCGCCAGCCCGTTTGCCTCTTCACCGGGCACAAGAGCGGTCATGTTTCCAAGAGGCTCAGAATGCCAGAATTGGAGCTTGGAGAATTTGTGCTAGGTCAAAATAAGAATGCCTCTTGGCAGTTGGAGGGGGTCACGGTGATCCAGAATTGCGGGCGTCCCTGAAACTGGGTGCGGAGTAGGACTAGAATACTGGACGGTCCCACGAGCATCAGCACACAAAGTGGGCCCGCTGGTGACAGCACAAGCAGGAATTGCGCAAGCCATACCAATCCTCCGCTTTCTTGATCAACTTCCGCCCCCTATTTTAACCTCCAAATCCTCCCCAAAACAAATAAATAAAATAAAATTCGTCGAATTATTGAATCTAAACTCTAGTGAGCTATGTAAGCTACTGCTTTTATACAGCAGAATTCTAGGAACTACCACCTACATTTGCAAAGGAATTCCAGGTCCCACAGCCCCGCCTCCGTTGCCAGATGCAGGGCGCACCATCCACTGGCTCAGAAAAAAACCCCACCGGGATTGGCACCTATGCCGAATTGAGCCAAAGGTCGTAGACCCACTTCGGAAATAAGTGCGTCCAGCATCCCGACAAATCTCTGGAAAAGGGGCCCGCGCGCCACCGTCGCTTGAGGGCAAGTTGAAGTTCACACCTACCTACCAATAGACCTACTGTTCAGTCGCTGTATTCTTTCCCTGTATAGGCCATAGCCAACCCACCCTCTTACATTTGAAGACTGCCACTGTAGCTTTAAGTTTGCTGTCATTTTCCTCTTTTATTTTAGAGAAACCCTTGTATAAATACAGTACAAGAAAGGTAATCTGAACTTCTGACTATTAAGAAGACCATCGAGAACCATCCCTTTACTCCCAAGTCTATTATTATAGGTCAAGTTTTTACATTTACAGAGAATTTGCAAGAGGATTATCAGACGAGTACCCATGATTAAGTCACAGAGAAAATCCCGCACGAAGAAGCTCGCAAGTTCATCACCGTCATCTTACCCCTATCTTTCTAAACCCAAAGAAAGTTACTTATAAGAAACGAAGACTGATACTGGCTCCGTACTACCGATAACGGGCTTGTCCCTTGATCTTCAGCACGGGACCCCTGGGAAAATCCAATCTAGGCAGACCGGCCTGTCAACGGCGATGTGAACCGGGTTCCGGACGCGTTACACGCTTAAGGGTTTGCCCCCTTCCTTTGTGAGTAAAACTGCCATCTCTGCCTTGTGCGCAAGCAGGACTTGTCGTTCCGCAAGTATGAGCCGGCCTCTTTCGACCCACAACGTCCCTGACCATAACGTGATTGCCTTTCGAGCCGCTGAGATGACATCTTCGAGGTAGGTGCTTGGACACGCGTGATGGATGAGAAAGAGTTACCGTTAATGAAGGTCAAACCTCACCCCCAAGCCGCCCTTTCCTCCACATGCCAACCGCCTGGCCCTCCATAAGACCGCGGAGCAAGCATTCGCCAACCAGAGTGTAATGTCCGTCTACAGCGGGGTCGTCTGTCCTGTAGCAATTTGAGAAGTCGATGGTATGCACGATGGTACCGACAATCACGTCGTTAAGCCTAACAACAGGTGGCTGCCAGTCTGCTGCTGCTTGTTCTCGTAGCCCTCCCGGAAGAGATACCCCGAACGGTTGGCTTTCACCACACCGACGGCAATCTTGTTCGCCTAGGTCATGCCCTCATTCTGGCCGCCGCTACTGTACCATGCCGTGGTAAAGGCCTGGGAAGAGTCGGACTCGGTCAGCTAGGTGGGCAGTTTGGTGCTGATCGGAGAGGGTTGGGTCGCTGCTATAGCTGTGCGAGATGATTATGCCGAGGTACCGTAGCCCGCACTAGCCTCATTACCACTTGTCTTGTATCATTGACAGGGGTAGTCTGAAATCCCTTGTTTACATGGAGCGGTGCTGGTATGAGGTATCTGGTGATCAAGTGATTGAAGAAATAATTAATGCATGTTTCAAATGCCACCGCCAATAGCCTTGCCAGCATTATGTAGGAGCCTGTCCTGCATCGACAATTGGATCGCTATTTCAGCCAACCACGGTGGGTCACGTGGGGGTTTTCAGGCCGCAATATATCTCAGGCCTAGGTTGGTTGCGCAAAAACGTTGCTTCTCATCATCCGTCATCTTCTGCGACCACGATTGTTGTTCCATCGCTGCCCGCCGTCACCGCAGTATTCAATCGATCGATGAATACGTTCTTGTCCTCAGCCCAACACTTTATACCATCAGTCTAGCATGGATCCTGTCACAGCCTTCTCCCTCGCCGTCAATATCCTTACAGTCCTCGATGTAGCCATCAAGTCCGGCAAGACTGTCAAGGAGCTTTACGACTCCACCAACGGCTTTACCAAAGAGACCCAGGCCTTGGAAGATGCCACTAGAGACCTGAATAAGACGGTGGAGGTACTGGATGACGCGAAGGTGCGCCTCGATGCGGCAGCCAAAACTGCGGATGAACAAGTGTCACTCATCGGGGGAAAATGCGGCATCGTCTCTAACCAAATTCAAGCTTTTCTCAACGTGTGCAAGGTCACCAAGCAAAAGTCGACCTCAGCAGCCATCAAGGGTTTTTTGAAGGGGCGAAAGCATCAGGGCGAACTTGCGAGGCTTGAAAAGGAACTTAAGGAGAGAGCAGGGCAACTGGAGACGGCAATCGCGGTTGCCACTCGGTATGTCATGCCGCATTTCAGGTCTTAGATTGCTCTGGGGTCGCTGGCTTATATGCACCACAGAATCAATGTGCAGCGCATACAGGATCAGCTTGAGAGGGCCGATAAGCGACAGGCCGAACTCTTCGATCAGCTACAGGAGATTAGCAAAACGATCCTCTCCCAAGGCAGCAATCCGGTCTTGCTCCAAAACCTCGAGACCCTGGTACAGGTGTCTAGCGAAGCCCGTGCCGCTGCTATTCAAGACTGGATCTTGCGAGGCCTTCAGCGCACAGCCGTCAATCCCCGGCTAAATAGCATCAGTGATGCAGAGGAGACGACGTTTGAGTGGTTCCTTGATCCTGCCGACGAAGAGCAAGAGGGCTCAGGCGGCACATCGGATTCAGAAGACCTAGGAATAGAGAAGTCATACCTCAAACGGCGAGTAAAGCAAAACAGGGAGATTGCGGCAATGTTTCAGGACTGGTTGGAGTCCGGGTCGAGAGTCTTCCATCTCGTTGGGAAGCCTGGCTCGGGCAAGTCGACCCTGATGAAGTTCGTGACAGATCATCCAAAGACTCACATGCTCCTTGAAAAATGGGCCGTCTCCATGAAAAAGGATTTGCTCGTCGCCAGGTTCTTTCTCTACAAGCTCGGCAACGATGACGAAAAAACACTTCGAGGACTGTGGCATGGCCTGCTTTACGACATCTGCTGCGGCAGAACCGACTTCCGCAACGACTCTCGCAAGAAGAAGAGCTCGTCGGACATCACCCGGATGCTATTTCCTGGACTGTGGAAGGAGGGTGAACACATGCATCTTGAGGATGTGGCCTCTCTTCGCGGTGGGCGAGAAGCGAACGTACCGGATGCGGCCATCAAGACAGCATTCGACCGACTCGTCAATTTGCCCGAGATCTCGGAGCGTTTCTGCATCTGCTTGTTTATCGACGGACTGGACGAGTTCGACGATAAGGCCATTTCCCACGCGAAGCTAGGGCGGACTCTCAGCAGCTGGGTCGACTTGGCCAGCTGTAGAGGAGAAGGGGTGGGTGCATCTGGTGGGAGTAGCATCAAGCTATGCGTTTCCAGTCGCGAATACGAGTCGATCAAGCAAGGGCTTCCTCCGAAAGCCAGGCGCCTGATCATGCAAGAAGTCACGGAGCTCGACATCCGGACTCTGGTGTTGAAGGGTCTCGGCGAGAACAGGAACTTCCGCACCCTACAACAACAGCACAAGAAACGCTGCCAGAACTTGATTCAGTCTATCATCCGACATTCCCAAGGGGTTATACTATGGGTCGTGCTCGTCCTCAAGCTACTGGATGATGAATTATCCGAGGATCCAACCATTCAGAGCCTAGAAAGAATCGTCAGGGAGTCGCCTGCTGGACTGGACGGACTCTTTCAGAGCATTGTGGACTCGATTCCGAAGCACCATTTGTTCCCATCTCGCCTTATCCTCGCAATGGCGACGAAGATGTTGGGTTGGCGCCTGTCGACTGGACTCTTATACACTGATGTACCCCTTTCGGCTGGACTCTTAGGCACTGATGTACCCCTTTCGACTCTGTCACCGATATTTCGCTGGGATCCGCCAACTAGCGGATATCTGTCCATTGGCGGATTGTCCAAAATAATGCACATTTTGGACCAGTGGGGAGAAGAGAACTTTGATCCGCAGAGGAGACTGCACAATTTCGTGCTGTCTAACTCACAAATTCGCAAGGGGGTCGAAGTGGGATCATCCTCCAGATTGGATAGAACCTGTAGTTGTGTTCGAGCATGGACGAGGGGTCTCTTGGACGTCAAAACCATTCAACAATTCAAGAATTCACAAATCTTTCAAGTCGTTGAGTTCATGCACCGCTCCATACCGGAATTCCTTCTCCGCCATATCCGCACGTGGACCTCAGGCCCTCCGCTCAACGACGACACTGTTGCCGAGGCGATTTTGACCACAATGCTCGGTGAAGTTGAGCTCCAGTTGTATCGGACTGTCGACTTTAAGGCGAGGCTTGATATTTCCCTGGCTAGGATGAAGCAAGATATCGACAGCTTTGGTCTGACCAGTCCAATCTTTTGCATCCTCCAAGAGGTTGACAAAAAGGCCATTCTCGGGTCAAAGCCTTCAAAATACCCCGACTGGAGGAAAGCAATCACTTCCCTAATGAGCAACGAGCAGCAAGTCGCATACGAATTCACAGCGTTAGATGGGAGCTATTACAGTCTAGACCTCTCTTCTGTCACAGCCGCAGGGTCGGCAAGTTCAAGCCCTTTCATGGCCTGGAAATTGGCTAATGACCCAGCCTTTTCTGGCGACAAGGCTGCACAATATGCGGCCCTCTGGGCCATTACGAATGGGATATACCGGACCCGCACTTGGACCTCCGGTCGAACGACGGCGACGGCCTTCTCGGAATCAAGCGCCAAGACGCTTAGGGCGCTTTTCATGGCAAACACCTTGTTCGATATCGCTCTCCGTCCCGGAACCTATGACTTTCTATCGCTCGTCACATCCAACCGTTTGATGGAGAGTACGCTTGAGATCATGCGACACTACGACGACGATGGGGCTTTCATTGAATGCAACAGGGCCCAACACATGCACCTCAGTCCCTGGATTGCGTGCGTTATCAGCTATCTGTATAAGACTCTCGTAGACAGGAGCCATAACGGTGCATATGGTGGACACCAACCAGCCGACTTCTGGAGCATGCTTGAGGTGTGGCTCGAATTCGGGGCGCAGAGCCCGTATGGCATCCGATCGCGGTATTATGGCCGCGCGTGGGAGGTCACCTTTGCCATTCTCTCAAACCGCACAGGGAAACCGCTGTTTCTCGGCTTTAGAATGGTTTTTCATGGGATGTTCCAGGAACAGGTGGGAGAGGATGTGAAGGAGATGAAAGAGGGCAAGCGTTTCATCCTTCCCATCTGGGAGCCCAACTGCACGGCGTCGTTGGACGACGTGATCAGGTATTGGAAACCCGAGAATGAGAAACGTCTACTTGAGTATTCCGAGAGAAACAGGCGGCGGGCCGAGAAGCTCAGATACGGAGACACGGTCGATTCTGGAGCGGCAGCTTAGGTAGTCTTCGATGTTGCCTTTCAATCGTCTAATTATGCGGCGCATTCTCATGCGAAAACACCGACGAAGTGAACCCTCTGCGGGATCTCCGCGGTGTGATCTCTCTGCACATTCTCCCCCATCAGATGGAAGCGGTTTACGCGCTACTATGGCGGAGCTTCGGCGGAGATGGTGACATTGTGGCGCTCGACCGGACTGGGGAAGACCATCGTCAGCGTGGCTGCGGTCGCCATTATGAGACTGGTGGACCTCAACCGCGCCGAGGTCAAACGGCAGTGGGTGATTACACCATAATGACTCCGGAGCGGTATGCAAACTCCATGAAAGAGACTCCAAGTCTATGTCACGTATCTAAATGGTGTTCCACGGCTAAAAAGGGGGTTCCTCACCTGGTGTTGCAACTCAGGCTGATAGGTAATAAGTTAGGAGGGGGTTTGGGGGCCCCAATTTGGGGGCCCCAATTTGGCTCCAACAAAACCTGTTGCCTGGCAGGCAGACATCACTACATTTGGATAGCTTTTTCAGACGTGGCTAGTTCCTTTCTCTCCTTCCACTATCAACCAGGTGCCACAACTGCTTGCTCTTATGTACCATCTGCTCAAACCTACCGACAAATAATATCCCCAGAAACACGTCATCCCTGCTTGGCTCCAAGAATGGCAGCCACCAATCCATCCGTCCGGTATTCAAATGGGGAAGTCGCTACGTCTGACGCGGCCAAGGCATTCTCTTGGGAAGCACCTGTGCCAGTGAACCAGTTCTGGGACAGCTTCGAATACTGCACGGCGCGCAACTTCCTGGGCAACTTTTCGGACCGCGAGCTCGAACAGCTTCCTATCGACCACGACAGCACCGACGACCATCATACAAAGCTCGAACTCCTCTTGCGACTGCTCCGGGAGAAGCTGGCCGAGGAAGAAGCGGCTGCCTCGCCCCCGCAATCGCTGCACGAAACGGACTACAAGCGGTGGCACAGCCTCTGGCAAGGCGTGTACGTGATGGAGGACAAGCTGGATCTCCCAGAGGCCGAGCAGACCGTCCGCATGCTGGTGGCACGGATGCCGGACCAGTCGGGCGTGGGGCCGCCACACATGCTCGCGGACCACCTCGTCAGGATCGGGAAATACAAGGAGGCCGAGGACACGGAACGGCCCGTGTGCGCGTGGATGGACGCGCTGCCGCAGCTGGGCAAGGACTCCCCGCAGGCCATCAACGCGCGCAGGATCATCGCGAGGGCCTTGTGGGGTCAGGGACCGCCGAGGCGGGCCGAGGCGGAGGCTTTGCTGGCTGAGATCAACGAGATTGTCGATGGCATGGGTGGCGGCAGGTTCTGTGTATACCAGGAGGTGGAGGGGAGGTTGAACCGGGAGATGATGGCTGAACTGGAGAAAGGAAGGTGATTTTCTCTTCGTGTATGTTTCCTGATGCGAGCCGACTCATAGCCTATAGATACATACCTACCCTATCCCCCGAGGCTGGCCGACTACGGGCGAGGGGGAGCCGGCGGTGAAAAATGCCACCGTGGGCCGACGAGGATGGTGGTAGCGAGGACGAGAGGGTTAAGTGACGCGGCAATATTGACTTCCCAGGGGTGTCAAATTTAGGTACCTAATTGGAGGTCTCTCCCAAACGAAGTAGATGCGCTCTCAACGCCACCCGTTTCGAATCAGGATTGGTGGATCGTGGCGTGCAACCGCCGAGCGAGCGCTTAGGGAGATGTCATTCTTGGACAACTTAGCCCCTTGATTGGCTCAGTTTGTCGACCTGAGTGCTGAAAATTCTGCGCTTCGCGAGCTGAAAGCTGAAGAGAGGGGAACCAAGGGGCCCGCCGCAATCGACTTGTTCAATTTCCATGTTTCCCAAGCATCCCATCGTACAAAAATCCTCAAGGGAAGAACCCAGTATTGCCTCGCATGGGCTTCTTTACCTGGATTTCTAGCCTTCGGACTCGGTTGACCGGGCCCGTCGTCCGCTCCCACAGGTTCTCCAGCGATGCGTTTGTCGCACCCGGAATCCCCAATCCCATTCCTTTCCCTGACTCTTCCGTCATCACATTCAAAAGATGGAGGATATTTAGCCTGGCTATTGCAACATTCAACGCCTGTCTGGCAGGTCTATTTCCTGCGGCGTTGGTTGTCGTGTTCACTACCCCACTCTCTCACATGCCCTACACACTTTTGATTTATTTTGCTATTAGTGTGCCGATTATCTTTTTTTTTGTAACCGGCGAAAACGACAGTGGCGACATGTTCTTCTTTCTGGCAAGTACTTTTACCCCGTACCTTATCAGCGATTTAACTAGCATCTGGAAATGATAGATGATGGGACAAATCTAACGAACTACAGAAATTCTTTGCTTTACGCTTCGTTACGTGGCTTGGTGGATCTAACCTCGAGAGACCATGGGCTTGGAAGCTGTTCTGGAGGATATACTCCATAGCGGGCTTTTGGGCTCATCATTTCGCCCACAACTACCTGGAGTCCTGGAGACTCAAGCACCCAGATCATTCCATTACCATGTTTGTCGATCGCGGCAATCGCCTCGAGGTCCCTTGCCCGACGCTGGATGATCCTACAGACGACAGGTTGATCATCGAGCATATATACATCTTCTACCGGTTCTCCAGAATAAAGAGGGGCTTAATCCATGCACTGCTTCCAAAGACCTTGGTAAGAGTGGATATCATAGAAGTGAGTCAAAGATGGGAAATTAGAGCCAAGTCCACACTAACTGATATTCTCACTCATCCTAATTAGTTGGTAAATGGTGTGTCGCCAGGGCGGGCCACTTCGTCGCTCAACTTGGGGTACTACGGACACAGGCAAATTGGGAGCTTCCGAAATCCTTCCCCGCTGGAAGGCAGTCGAGTCATCTTGAACACATTGAGCGATGAAGGCATTATCAGGATGACAGCGACAACACCAGAGCCACCAGAGCTCACATCCAGCGGCACAAAGACAGCCTTGAACTTTGTACTAGCTTGGGATCCTCAAGCTGCCGGTGTCGTCATCCTGCTCCCTACGATCATCAGTCTAATTCTCTGCGTCACCTGGCCTATTGTAGCTGTACTCAAGTACGAAGCCGACGTTCAGACAAGCGTTCAAACTGCCACGTCACTTGCAAGCTACATAGTCACAGCAGGTAAATAAGACCCAGGACTAACTTCCCAGTATTTTTCTAAATGTGGTCACCGTACTGACCCTATGCAGGTGCCTTGTTAATCGCGTTGGGAACGTGGTTCGATTCGGCAAGAGTAGCTGAGAGCTAAAAGGGGTTGACCTAGCTATTCTATTCTTTCGCGGTAACTTATAACTATCCTACGCAATGCCAAGGGTACAACCACTGCTCTTTCACTGTGGTGGTACAGACATGGATGGCAGCTATGCAGAGAAGGGGGACGGAGACGACCAAATAGAAGGGCAAGGAAACCAGAGTCGAGATACTGAGAGCGAGCGGGAAGATTGTTCAGAGGACGACAAGATTGATAGTTAACCACGACCAGCTCGAACATTCAGGAGGCGGTCTTGCAATTGGGGGAACCGTTGCCGAAAGGAACGACATATAGTGATGCTTGCGTTGACAAGATACCAAGCTGTGTCGTCTAGTTTAAAATGGTACAAGTCGCCACCAGACTGATTCATTGCGCAATATTACATTATCTGCCTCATACTTTGAAAGCCAAGGCACATGGTCATCTTCGACAGAGTATAATACACAGTTTTTCACTTTCTCCTCACTAATTCGTGCATTCCCAAACTATCACGACCTCCCCATATCCAGCGTAAGGGGTTCCACCACTCTACCTCCCGTCGGATTGTGCCACTCCCCACCCAATCCAAGGAGTATCGCTGTCCTCCGCCCGTCATATCCCCCCCGTCCCGACTAGCAACCCCTCTGTCAAGAGCTGGCGCCGCCCATAGCGTCAACACTCCAGTAGTTACCCAGTGCGATCAGCTTCCGCCGAATACCATCAACAATGCGTGAACTGACAGCCTCATCAAGAGCCTTGATGCCGTACTTGAGGACGTCGCCCGGCTTTTCCAGCTCCACAATCGTGCCGTCCAAATTTTCCAATGCTGCCGCGCCGCTCCCATTCCAGTTGAACGTCTCCATCATGCGATCCTCAGCCATCATCTGGTCGGTTCCGACCTGGCCCGCACCGCCATCCCCCCAATTCTTCTCGGCCCGCTTCTTGGGCTCCATGCTCGCGATGCTGTCCGCCCAGAGGACGAGCGTCGCGCGGTACACCGCCACCGGCCACCAGGTTGGTCTCCGGTCAGGCGGCATCTGGCGCAGCAGCTTGAAGACCTGGCCGCAATGGAGTATGGCATCGTCCCGGCGGAAGATGCAGCGCTTATGGCGGACGGACAGCTCCCAGCGCGACCCGTCGAAGACCTCGCGACGGGCCAAGCGCTCGATTTCCCCGAAATTGGATACGGCGTTGAGGGAGATGAGGTGGTACAGGACCAGGTTGCATCGGGTCATCGGGCAGTCTGGATTGGCCTTCCAGTAGGCTCCTGCCAGCTCATACCATTTCTTCAGCAGGTTTTGGACTTCCTCTAGCCGCAGCAATGTCGTGACCTTGGTCACTGTTTGCACCGGAGCCCGCAGTGGGCCGATGCTTGAGAAACACGAGAACATCTCGCGGATGTGGAAGAGCATCGACTGCAGAGGATGTAAAAGCAACCGCAGATGCTGCGGCGATAAGTTGCTCTGCTGCCCCGAGAGGCTGTTGTGCAGAAAGGCCTGGAAAAGAACGGATAGCGAGGGACTTGCGGTTGAATTGGCTGGCAATGAGGTCGAATTATTTGGCAACTGAGGGGTGCCGTTTGTCATGACGCCGTGGATGGATCGAATGACCGAGTGCCATTTCTCGGCGTTGGGGGCCATCCACAACAGCTCGGGGCCCGGGAGTGGACATTGTAGCTCGGTTATAGACAGCATCGGTGCCATATCGTAGAAAAGGCTGAGCTCCTGGTCAAGCATCGCCCAGTTGTAGACAAGCCTATGTGGGAGTCAGTCACATAGATCAAAGTTAATCACTGGGCAGTAGTACAACGCAACCTACCTGTTCTGGGCTTCGTGGTGCAGCCAGGTGCGCCAGCGGAGTTCCAAACCTATCGAACCATCGATATCAAAGCTTATCGATGGCTGGGGTGCCATCATTCCGGCATGCTTCAGTCGCTAAGTCCTTAGGTTAGCCATCTTGCATTATACCAGACATAGGTCCTGTCACATACCATCAGATGCATGCCACGCTGAGCCACGGCAATGTCCATAAGCCACTTGTCACCGCTCCACGCCCCGAGCGCGGTAAAAGTGAGGCCACACTGCAGCACAACCGGATCTGCATACTGCCTGCTATCCTTGTCGATGAGATTGCCAAGCGAGATGCGGCAGATTTCGGTCAGCCCCGCAGCAAGATACCTTGCCTCAGGGATAGGCATTGCCGCTGCGCCCTTCGCAATCATGAGAAGAACCAGCAGAGTTGATGCCTGATCATTCCGAATCATCTCGTTGGGATCGACGCGGCCGCCAGCCACGAGGGGGTAGTATAGCGACAGATTGCGGCCGTAACTGCGAAGGAAGTACTCGAGGATCTTTGATGGCGGGAGTACAATCAGATTGGAGTCGCCAACGCCGGTATAGCCAGTCGCCAGACATTCTTTGCCACCACGGTGGATCTCAAGTGCCTTGTGAAAGAAGATCTGAGTAATCGCGAGCACCTTGTCTCGTGTCTGGGGCGTAAGTGGCATGACAGACACCAAGTCGGATGCGTCCCAGTCGACCTGCTCAAGATACTTCTCTAGCGAGCTCCACATGCCCTCCTGTTTCGAATGCTGTTCGAGGCATTCGAGATGCACAATGGCCGTCTGGGGGCAGGATCCTGACATGTATGGGTTGCATTGTGCTAGCGGCCAGGCTGATTCGGCAGCGATGACGACCTCGAAATCTGGCACGGCTTCTCTTTCGCTGGGAATTGCCGAAATGGCCGTGTGCAACCCCTTCATCTGAGGGTCGAAAGTATCCGTTGACATGGTACTTGCCCTGGAGGTATATATGGAACTGGTACTCGTCGAAAAGGTCGAAGATGTAGATCCCGAGGTGTCTGACATGCTGTTCATGTCGGTAACAGCAGGCGCCGTCACGTCGGTGCGTGATGTGAAAAGTAGAGACTCGGAATAGATGTCGAGGCCAAGCTTGTATTCCGGTAGGGCTGACATGTCTTGGTCGGTTGGGTCGGCTGCAACAAAGTCATCTCCAACTGGCATGAAGACGTCTAAGCCATCGATCCTAGGGTGGGGCAAAAGAAACTCGTCTTGACTGATGTGGGAATGCGCAGATGAATTCTTTCGTGGTGCTCTCTCTGAGAACCCCGAGTGTATCGTCACACTGTCTTCCGTGGCGACACACTGCGAATTGACAAACGAGTCCTCGCTCACACCGCCCTGATTAACTGCCAGAGATGATGGGTTGACGGTCTGCGGCTGCAGAAGCTGCTGAGGGGCGTGGCCGTTGAACGCGTCACCGGTTTGCGCGGTTCGCAGAGCAGTCTTCCGCGACTGTCGGGCAAAGCGGGGAGCACATGGGAGTCTTCTCTCAGCACAACGCGAGCAGGGCACCCTCTTGTCGCAACCCGTTTTTGCAGTGGCACAGTTCTGGCAGGCAATGGGTTGCCGTCCAGCAATTGTGGGCAGATCGTTGGGAAGCAAGTTCGTGTAATCTCTGGCTTCATGATATGTCGAGTAGTGTCTTTGGAGGAGATCCCTGTGGCGATGTGGTTAGCAGATGCTATCGTGACAGCACAACTTCCCCGGTTGGTTACTTACTTCCTGGTAAAGGACAGTTGACAGGCACTGCATCGGTGCGGCTTGACGTTGGTATCTTAGAAACGGGGTTAGCTAAAACGGATACGAGAGAGGGAATAATCAGAAGCTAATTAACTCACGGCTTGGGATATGTCTTTCCAAGTGTTCCTTGCGGCTGAAGCCCTTCCCGCAGTATGTACAGTAGACTCTCGGCATCTCTGATGTCTACTGCCGCGTGGCTAGTGATGTGGGATAGTCTGGCCGAATAGGACAAGAAGCAAAATTTGCGAATGGGAAAAACATCTAATGAGGGCCACGTAATTGGTAATGGCGAGCGACTGATCTGGGAAGACACATAGCTGTGGATGTTTGGGGAAGGTTGACTGTTTGACGGAAATTGGGGAAGGCGTTAGGTACATACGTGGGAATCCCAGATAAGGTATGGGAAGTCACTTTGCTGTTTGCGAGGGGCAAAGGGATGGGCAATGTTGATGCACACGATAAACGTCGATCCCCTGAATGCGACATGGGCGATGGTACTCTACCACGTGGCAGGCGGTCTCAGTTTTGCGTTGACGTATGGGAATGTTCGACCTGGCCGGAAACGGAAAGGGGGGCTATGGATTACGGATTACTTGGTGGGTCTTGGTGGGTTGATCATAAGACAACCAACCTTAAATACGACCTGAACCTAGGTCGCTTTCAGCTAGTCGATAAGCTAAGCCTGAAACCAGATAAACAGTATTGCGTAATTGTTAATTATGGCCGTTGTGCAGTGTCTTATCGACCGGGCAATCCCGCTTCTAAGTGTTGCCCTAATCCAATGTTGATTCAATTCTCGCACTGCGAGCAATAGACCCGGGTCCCGCCCTGCAAGCCCATTGTCATGGTCTGGACCTGTCATTGGCCAATTCCAACGTCATCTCACAAAAAGCAGGGCCAAATGTAAATGCACTGCAGGGCTTGGAGTTCAACCTTGGGGAGGAACTTGAAGTTGGCTCGCGCATATAAATACCCTACCTACTCAGACATACCCGCCGTGAATAGTTTTCTTTTTCTCTTGATGTTAAAAATCCAGTATCAAATTGACGGTATTAACCTAGTACTAGGGGCCAGTCCAGCGCCGTAGTCCCTCTCCCTTGTGCCCTATTCCAGTAGTCTTTTCACCACGCGGGACCGAGATGCAGGGGCGGCGTACAAGGACCTGTTTCGGATAACCATTAATTAATGACGAGACCATGAATAGAAGGACACAGGTTCTTGGTACTTACCCAGTGTAAACCAGGTCTGGAACCGTAATAAAGCCGGTCCGACTCGTGAAGTTGGACCTGCTACCCGCAGCGTTCCCAGCAATTGGAATATCTTGAATCTCGCAGTTGTGGATGTGATCGGCCGGGAATTTGATGTCGCGGAGCCTGTCCGGCGCCACGATGAGGGTCGCTGTCAGGCCCATCTCCACGTGCCACTCAATATGGCAGTGGAAGAGGAAGACGCCGGGGTTAGTGGCCTCGAAGCGGATAACGGCGTGTGAGTTTCCCATGACGTCGATGACGTCGCGCCTGGCAGGCTGCGCTGGGTAATCCCCGTTTTTAACCCAATCACCAGAGCCGCTGGCTGGTCGGCCCACAACTTGGAATTGGTGGCCATGGAGGTGGAAGGGGTGGATGGCCTCGTCTTTGTTGTTGATGACAATCTGGACGACCTCTCCGTACGAGATGACAAAGGGGTTGATGTCACCGTAGATGGTTGGGTCTGTATTGGACGCTCCAGTGGTTGCTACCGAATATAGCGTTGGCACCTTCTGCGAAATGTAAGGTTGCCCATTGAAACAGGCGCTAATAAACTTTGTCAGCAGGGAATACACGCAATATACGAATAGATAGATTCAAGTCTTACCGAGGAATGTCGTTCTCATCGCGGCAAAACTCAAAGTCCAACACGATAGTCCTATCCACCGGCTCGTACCTGTCGGCTTTGTCAAGAGGTATGAAGTATGAATCATCGACCGGGTGCCAAACTCCAACAGTAGTGGTACCAGTGGCCGGTTTGTTACAGTCCGTCACCACGTGGCCGGTAAAGTTAAGACTGAAGACACCTGGCTTTGTAAAGTCCTTGTTGGTGTCTAAAGCGACAAGGTATGGGTAATTCTGGTCTTCGTCAAGAGCGGAAATAAGGACGTCAACGCGTTGAGAAGGAGACACCCGCAGCTGGGTTGCCTCCGCCTCCTGGATGTAGGTCGCATCGATTGAAATGACTTGCAGAGTGTGCGAGTCAAAGTAAACGAAGGACGATGCAAAGGCAGAGTAGCTGATGATGCGGATGCGGTAAGTCTTCCCCTTGACAAAGTTGAAGTTGCTGGACTGTCCGTCGTTCACCAGGATTGATTCGGGAAATGGGGGAGAAAAATCTGTATTGGATGCCTGCAGCATATTCTGAACAAGGAAGATGGCCTGGTCATGGTACCTAAACAGACAGCTGTTAGTATGCGACATGATTATGATATTACTCGTCAGTCATAGCTCGAGTCTTACCAATCAGAGATTGTGAGGATAAGTTCCTCATCGTACTCTCCCTTGTATGGATCATTGGGATCGTGCACAATCAACGGCCCCCGGAACCCGTCCGGGTATTGGCCCATATTGTGAGAATGGTCTGTGGCGTTGCTCCTGGTCAGAAATTGCTACTTTTCCATGGCGGTGTTTGGGTGGACTAGACATACACCAATATGTGCCCGGCGAATCGGCCTGAGGGGCATTGTTAGTTGAAGACTGGTCCTCAGTTGTTAGGTCTTGAAGAGGGCATACCAAGAATTTGTAAGTGATTGAGGAGCCGGGAGGAACTGGGCACTGGGTGGCACCACTGTTGCCGTCCATGTCATTGGTATGGAGTTGCCGGATGCCGTGGAAGTGAAGCCCAGTGGTTTCGTTGCCGAGCAGGTTGTTCAACGTGACAACGACGGTATCACCAACATCGGCGTTGATAGGCGGACACGGCCATTTGCCATTGACTCCGATGACGGCCCTGGCGAAACCATCTGGGGCAGCGGTAACCCACGTGACATCCCAATTATAACTGACTGTCTTGGCACTGACTAAAGAAGTCAGAAACAGCAGCATGGACGGGAAAGCCGAGGTTATCATGATGTCGGTCGGCGATCTCGACAAAAGGCAATAAGTGTAAGACGCAGCCAAAAGGTCAGGAGAGGAATAGTGACTCAGCAATGCCAAGAACGACAGCACTGGATTACCTTGGAGATTGCCTCGAGTCTTAATAAGAGGAGGGTTTCTCAATCTCTTATAGAGAGCGTGCCGGAGGGCGCCATGGTCGAGAGGCTCAATCTTGGGATCTGCGACATGTTCAAGATCGCAGCTGAACTTTGGAACCAGGATTGGAAACCAGGAAATGGAATAATGTCTCAGTATTGGATGGTTCAAGACAAAACGCCACGCGTCAGATGCTTGCATGCCCATCGGCCAAGCGAATAATACATCGCGTTGGTTGTTGCCCAGCTGACTTGCCAGTACGGTGACTGGGCCGGACCGGGAAGTGCCAAGACCGGAAGCAGTGGACTGGCAACTCGCCGGAGGCGGTGTCTCGTTGTCCGAGACATCGGCCTGGCACTGTCTCACCTGCTTCGCCCAGATGGATAGTTACCCTAGGTACCTGGAATGTGGCTGTTTCTGCAACCATTAAGGGACGAGCCACTACCTATGTCAGCAATACTGCTGTATAGTCACGTGTGTGTCCTTTGCACAGCAACAACCCCGCCTAATCTCTTTCATCTTCTGCAGATGGCCTTTTGTAAGACACAGATCAACCCCCGCCTTGGCCCCTCCTCCCCTCGAATCAATAAATCTCTGGAACGTGCACACAAGGAGTTGGGCGCGAGTCGAAGGCCCAGATTTACACGTGTCGCATGCTCATGTACGTTAGCAAACAATGTCGTTCGGAAGAGCGTTTCACAGCACACCAAATACCCCCCTTTGGATACGAGATGTAGAAAGAATAAGGTTTTAAGCTAATGCGTAGTTAGCCGTTAGCAGGTTACGATCTGCCGTACTCGGTAACAACGCTAGGACATTTCTTATCAAGTCTAAGCTTTAATCCCGCCGCACCAATAGCAGGGGAGTGACCGTGAGACAATGCAAGCCACACTAAATTAAGCTTGATAATCCTGGTTGCGTTTAGGTGATACTGTAGCTCCTATTATAGGAAAAGAGTTGCGTCTTCTTGTCGCCAGGCGCAGCTTCTGCGACCATCCTAGATAATCCTACGGTCGCCATCAAACAGATCCCGGAATAAACCGGCACTTGAAAAATCTTTGGTATTTCTTTTCCTTTCTTTTATCTGTTTGGTGCGGCAGGCCTCGGTAAGGAATTCAGAGTGGGGATGGGGACAAACAAAATGCTAGAACATCAGTGCTTAGATTATTTAAAATCATAGAAGAATACTTCACGCTTTGACCTCGAGATAGGTATTTAGACGTCATCCCTAGAGCGGCATCCAGTCACAATAGACGACATTACTTGTAGATGTCTGAGACCCTCACCCCGTACACCGCAAGCATTCAGAACGCTCTGGCTTCCTCCTCGATCCTGCCAGCATGATTGCCGGACAGATACACGCCTAGATGTTATCATTCCACTCTAGGCGCCCCGGTTTCGGGTGACAATGGTTCCGGTGAGAATTGTGTGTTAGGGCTGACGGTGAAGGGTGGTAATGAAAAAAGTTTAATAAGACCTGACCCAAGCCACCCAACCAACGGCTCCACCACCCCTGACCAGTGCTTGATCATTCGGTGTGGGTTTCCTTGAAGGGAACCACTCGCTTCGGCACGTAGCCACCAGACAACAATAGCTACTTTAAACTCTGGCCTAAGGTTCCCATATATCCAGCGTCGAACTGACGTCAAAACGCTATTTCGTTAATGGGATCAATAAGCCTGCAGGCTCGGCAAGCTATGATGCTGTGCCCAATGAGAGCTCTCGAACGCCGAACGCCGAGTAGATCACGGAAGATCGCCTGAAGTACGCCCACTCCGGGGGGCCGGACTTCCGTGTCGACGACGTCCCCCTCCTTGAGGATCATTGGCCAACGGACTGGTGCTAACGAACAAATTCCCTCACTACCTTCCTGCTCCTCTGGCGTAAACAATATCAAGCAGCCACGTCCAACCCCGTAGGCTTGCTTCCCCAGACGGCAACGACCGGAGACCCCGCGTTTGACCTTGTCGACTTCTCGTTCCTGACTATCTCATCCCCACAAAATCGAGTCATTTATCCAAATGCCCTTTATCAGGCTTGCCTGAGTATCTGATGGATGAATTTAATCACATGAGCACGAAGTGTCAGCGAAACGACCCATCATTAGCGGGACTCCACAAGGCCTAGCATATAAAGTAGTCGTCCTTCGAGATCAGGGAGAAAATTGAAGCGATCAAGAGTAGCGAGGAGGGTGGGAAGAGATTGTAAAGTAATCATATCTGGCATGTAATTGACGAACCCCAGATAAGTCGGCATGGAGCTGCATGAAATATGCATAGCATCGGCAAAAGGGACTCACCAAGCCTCAGCCGCAATGTAACTCTCCATCGCAAGAGCAGTTTGGCTGACACACAACATCTTTGTTGATGGCCATCTTCATAAATTTTGCCAAGGCGGTCGAACTGTCCCTCGGGGAGAAGGTCCTCAACATGGAGTCCATCCTGAGGACTGAGTGTGGGTCGACCCTCGGTCTTGGTCTTGGTCCCGCGCTAGGGGCGGGAACGGTATCGGAGGAGCACACTTGGAGATCCACATGGGCCATGAAACCTCCAAGGGTGGTTGGCTAATTGCTCTGGCACGGCCAATGATGACAGCTTCTCCAAGGCTGTTGCCCACGGTCGAGCAGCCGGCTTATGCCTGCTCGATCTGATGGTAAATAAGTCGGATAAGGGCAGCCCGATATTAAATTATGGCGGTGGTATCTCCGAAAGACAGTTCGCCGAACTATTAACGGGCCTCGAAGGTGGCAGTCCTTTGCCGCAGCAGCTTGTTGTTCGGGTCTTTGGTCAGCTGGTAGACTTTCTTTCGACTTCCGCGGTCATGCCGTGGCTAGAACATCACATTGGAGATGAATCACACAACGAAGAAGTTTTCTGGGAGGTCTACCATACCTGTGTCGAAGTAGCCACTTGGTGAGAGGGAAGGTCTGACCAAAGTTGCAGTTCTGTAGGATAATAGCGGACGTCAATACAGCCGGCCGAATCTCGTCAATGTTGCCTGTCACATGAACCGTGTCTAGCAAACCTGCCAGCAAAGATGATGAATGCATAGAGATTAATTACTTTACGGGCCAGCTGACTTGGTTCTCTTGCATGTGACACACCACGCTAAAGGAACCAAAATGCAGTGTAATTGTCAGGTCTCCAATTATGCGCGGGCCAGAGTGACCTAGGTGAACCTTGCTGACACATTACTAGGATTGGATGATATCATTATCTACACCTATCTATCATGAGCAATCCTAGTTGGCGGATTCATGTGGAGCCCCATTCCAGTTTGAACAAGAGAAGAAAAGCAAATGAAACGGTGTTTCGAACCTCATGGATCCATCTGCCGTTCTGCCCCGTGCCCTCCCGGAGGCCGGGACCATAGCCTTCCTGTCGCCGTCCGAACGACTCAATGACTCATTCCCAGCCCCACTCTCCCGGAGCAAGGCGGCCCTCGAGAAACTAGGCTTCCGGGTCAAGATCTTCTGGACACCAGAGCCATCCCGTCCGGCAACCATCAGCCAATCCATCGCAAACCGTATCGCAGAACTACGCGCCGCATTCGCCGACCCAGAAGTCGACGCCATAATCTGCACCTTCGGGGGCACCACCGCAACAGAACTCTTGCCACCTCTCCTCTCCGACGCGAACCTAACCCATGTCCTGCGAGCCAACCCCAAGATCTTCGTCGGCTACAGCGACATTACGACCCTCCACTGGGCCCTAGCAGCACGGACCGGCCTGCGGACCTTCTACGGGCCGACAGCCATCCCCGAGCTCGGCACCGCCCCATCCCCGCTGCCCTTCTCCGTCCAGAATCTCTTGCGCGCCATAACCGACGCCGGAAGAACCCCGCTCGGACCCCTCCCGCGGTCTGCCACCTACGCCCCGGACCTGCCGGCCTACCTCCAGGGGGGCGACGCAGCCTCCGTCTCGCCGCAGGTGCTTGCGCCGAGCCCGGGGTGGAAGTGGCTCCGGGGCGGGAGCGGCGTGGGCCCGCTCTTCGGAGGGTGTCTGTCGGTGGTGGTCCGGCTGCAGGGCGTGCGCGGCATGGCACCAGATTGGCGCGGGAAGATCATGTTCCTGGAGACGTCGATGGCGGAGGGGGCGTCTGGCAGGGGGTTCGTGCCCCATAAGCTACGGCAGGCGATCGCGGACCTGGCAGCCAGTGGGGTTTTTGACGAGATCAACGGGTTGGTCTTCGGGCGGTTTTTCGGCTATGACAATGATGAGCGACGCGATGAGGTGGAGAGGGTTGTGCGGGAAGCGTTGGCGATCGGGGAGGACGGGATTGTGTGGGGGAAGACAAAGAAGTTTCCGGTGTTACTGCATGCGGATTTTGGGCATACAAGTCCGATGTTGACGCTGCCGATGGGGGCAATGGCAAAACTGGATGCTGAAAAGGATGAATTTGCTATTCTAGAAGCAGGTGTTGTGTGATCAGAGCAGTGTGGTCCTGGATGCTGAAGCTACCGTTGTCGCCCCAAGTCTTGCCCCATGCGTTAAGGAAGGTGAATCGCGCGGGGATCGCAGCTGACGAGCACGACGGCGTGACCTCAGGGGCCGATGCTCATTTATAGACCTCCCTAATCTAGGCTCCCGTCTTCCAGGCTCCCCGGCGGGCTCTCCAAGTGCAAGCCTAAGGCCACTACCACGCATCAAAGGCATAAGAATGCTTGCGAGAGAGACGCTAGAGCAGGGCTGGCTAAGCAGATTCTTGCATTCTGCTGTGTGCATACTTGATCAGAGGAGGGATGCCAGCGTTAGACCCTAGGATCTGGGTAACTTGGTCCCACCCGATCTTCCTATTCTCTTCTCGGTCCTCCGGAGTCAAGGCCCACCCACAATACAACTTTATGGCAGAGTACAGTTTCTCCACCTCCCACATCCCATCCCACGCGGGCACCTTTGACTTTGCGAGCCGCTCTTCTAGAAGGCCGAACCAAGACCCCTTAGGTAGCCCTTCTGCGAACCTCTTCACGGGGATCCATTCCCAGTACGGGGGAAAGTACCCGCTGACTTCCCAGTCAACGATGCCACATACTCGCTTGTCGGCGACCATGATGTTGCTCCAATCCAGATCTCCGTGGGTGAAGACAATTGGCTGCCCTTCCAGCACTGCGCTCCTCTCCCTGACGTTGGCAGCGATCTGTGGGTTCTTGCCGATCGAGGCCTGAATCTCTCACGGTTGAGGTCAACGGCACTCTTGAGCCCGGCTCGGAGGGGTTGCCGATGGAGGAGGGCGGCTTGGATAACGGGAGATTGAAGGTTCCCGAGTTCACCGAGGAAGTCGACAACCTGGTCTGCAATAGACTCCCTTTCCGCAGTCGACAGAGTTGGCCAGGCGTTCTCGAGGGTGGTTCCTGGCATCTTTTCCATGACGAGGGGCTCGAATTCGTCAGATTTATAGTGCTCGTAGGCGTGAGGCACAGGCGCGGTTGTGTTTGCCTTGACAAGATCAAGATGCTTCTTTTCAAACTCAAGTCTGAGAGTCCGATTCTCACTGGAATCCTCACCCTCTGGTCTTGCTGCGATACAATTCGCCGATTTACAATCCCTCCCATGGACAGTGGGTCGAATATCTCATGCAGGGCTTTGTCAGTCTCGTCAAGCCGTGGTTCCTTTTCAGCCACGGCTTTGGTGCGGAGATAGTGAGCTGTCGCTTCCCGCCTGGTTCGGCATTTCGGTGCATTGATGAAAACGTAAACCCCTAGTATTGGGGCATCCAAAAAGGGGGTTGCCATATTTGTCAAGTCTAGAATCCTCAGAATCTGCGTTGGAGAAAAATGAAGGGGGCCGGGGGGGGGGGGGGGGGGGGGGGGGTGGGTGTTTTTATTAAAAAAAAAATTATTTATTTCCAAAACCGGCCCGTGGTGGGCGGTTTTAATTTTAGTAAATACAAAAAAACATATCAAATATTTG